>NC_022010.1:2537338-2547970 GCF_000317375.1 Microtus ochrogaster | reverse complement strand
CCAAGTCTCTCGGAGGACTGGCGCGCTGTCAGGCTGGGGTAGCGGGTTTTTATAGGGTAAAGGGAGCAGAAGCGCGGTTACAGAAGCGAGATGCATAGTTACAGGGTTTTTATTGGTCAGTTTGAATATGGCTGAGTTCAAGTCGGGACAAGGTCCCTGGTTCCCGAGAATTCAGATATGGGCTGCCTTGGCTCTTGTCTAGGGCAGACAGGGAGTCTTTCTCTGTATTCACCATTCCTCCCCCGGCCCAGCTACAGGTGTCTCTATCTCGTTTTGGCAGCTTCTAAACTGCCTTTTGTTAAAACCCTGAATATTCAGTACAAGCCTTGCAAAATGGTGTTACCGGAGCTAAGTTGTTTAACAAGCTGGGCGGGAGGGTCTTTCAGTGTATTTTGTCCTCCCCACAGTAGCTTTGGGTCAGCTGTCCCCTCAGCTGTCAATGTCACTCCCTCTACTCTACGTGGCTTCTTTGCCTTCTTCATTACGGTGTTGTGGGAAGTAAATCCACAATCCAGGGTCTCCAGACACTGCCTCAGGTCCCTTAGGTACAAAAGGGGGCAAAATCACTCCCAGCTGAAAGCCCCAGTTTACAAGAGGGTGGCTGTTGGCTCGTTGAGGTTAAGACTGAGCCTGACTCATGGGTGAGTGTTGAGGTCAGGTTTAGTGCCTGGAGCCTTGACTTCTCTGAGATGGTGTGAGCTCACATGGTTACAGCGGCCAAATCTTCAGGCCAAGAAATCAGCATGGGACCTGACTCCTAGAGTTCACACTGCCCTGAGCCAAAACTGAAGGAGCTGTGGCCATTAGATGGTGGGAGGGGACCTGCCTAGTATTTCCGACACAGGTCAAAGCCACAGGACACAGTGAGGCAGGAACAGTCAACTCCATGCCTCTCCTTCTGTGCTGGGTGAGCTCATGGCTTTTACAGTGCCTGTAGGTGCAAGGGAGAGTGAGCAGAGCCGTGCTGCCAGGCCACAGTTTGCCAGGGTCATCCATGGCCACCTGGGCACTGGGCAGAAGCAATGGTGTAGATAGTAGACATGCATACACCACCACCTTGTCAAAATCGTCATGGGTGACCTTGACCACTATCGTGGGCCAATCAGATCTTTCTCAGGAAGACTTATTGGCCCAGTGGCTCTGTCATCAGATGTTCTCAGCTGTCATCTCCTTTGGGGAGGCCTCAGCAGCAGAGTGCCCTTGCTCAGCGCCATGCCCTTCTGCAGGCTGTTTCACACTGGTACTCAGGAATGTAACAAAAACAGATCCAGAAAGTGCACTGGGGTTGGCCAAGGTGGTCCTGGGACCTCCTCATGCCAAGTCTGGATGCCATTCCCAGGATTCAGACACATGCTCCCTGTATCCTGTTCTCAGGGCTATGTCACAGGGAAACCGGTTTGCAGCTCTACTACAGTACTGGATGGATCCCCTCAGAGATGGATGGAACTGCCGTTAGTGTGACGGGTCACTTCCCTCAAAGGATGGCAAGTGACAGGTGAAAATGGGTGGCAGGAAATGGGACTCAGACATTGAATGGTGAAGACACTCCACCAAATAACACGATGACCCTCTTTCCTGGTGACAGTGGCTTGTGGGACCCACGGAACCCAGCATGGCAGCTTCTGGGTGTTTCTTTTTTCCCTCCTCTCCTCCCACTTGGGGAAAGAAGACTGGAGTTGGGGGCAGGGTGCTTGGCGGAAGTCACATCCCTGCTTACCAGCTCCAGTGTGATTTGTCAGCCCAGGGGTCACACATCCACCTTCCACAGGCGTGTGTGGTCACTTGCTTTGAATGGATTGTGGATGTTAACACAACCACACAGGATACACCAGCCTGGAGCCCAGAGAATCACTTCTGCACCCCAACCCACTGCTTACAGCCCACCTTCAGGCTAAGAGGGGAACCAGAAACAGCCTGGGTGATTCATGTTTGAATGCCATGGGGTCCTCACGGGCTTGGAAACACAACTTGTAAAGTTGCCCACAGCAGTTCATGCCACACACTGGGACCCTTGGGTGCCCACAACCCCATGTTTGCTATCTAAATGGTCATTCTCACAGAAGGCCCCCTATGTGCCAGTGAACCTGTGAGAATTATGGATGCCAGGGGTTACACTGGCTTGTTGACACAAGCTAGAGTTAGCTGGAAGGAAGGTAACTCAATTGAGACGATGCCTCCTTAAGACCTGGCTGTAGGGCATTTTCTTAATTAGTGATTGATCAGGGACGGCCCAGCCTACTGTGGGCAGGGCCACCCTGGGCTGCTGGTCCTGGGTTCTGTAAGAAAGCAGGCTGAGCAAGCCTTAGAATCAAACCAGTAAGCAGTACCCTTCCATGGCCTCTGCACCAGCTCCTGCTGCCAAGTTCCTGCCCTGTTTGAGTTCCTGTCCTGGCTTCCTTCCGTGATGAACAGTGATGTGGAAGTGTAAGCCAAATAAACCCTTTTCTCTCCAACTTGCTTTGGTCACGGTGTTCATCACAGCAACAGAAACTTTGACTAAGTCAAGTTGATAGCAGGATAGGGGGGCATTGCTGTGTCAGTCCTGACTATGTTGGTTTTGAGAGGACTGTGTGAGGACTTTGGGACTGGATTAGAAAAGCCATTGAGTGCCGAGAGCTCAGTGGGCTGTTTGTGGGAGCTTGGATGAGGGGAATGCTGAGAGCAGGGCAGATGATGGAGGCCTGGCTCGTGAGGTGTCAGAGGGAAGCAAAGACTCTACCAGGCCATTTTCTGGGACAATGGCTGCTGGTCAGATGGGGCTGAAGGATCAGCTGCCATAAAGAAGAGATCAGTATTATTGAGATGAAGTCTTCTGGGACACAGAAGCTGGGGTCCAGAGGCAGCCAAGGCTGTATGTACCTCATGCTGGCAGCTGAACTTGGTAGTGCAAGAGTCACCCAGTAGTGCTGGTTTTGAAGGTCTGAAGGGGTCATGGAGCGCAGCTGAGGCCTGACACTGTGTGGCAGGGCTGGAGTCCCTGAAGAGAGCCCAGGAGAGGCCAGCGGTGAATGTGCAGCCCAGTTGCAGCAGAGACCCCAACATTTTGGAGATGCCAGAACCATGGGATGGCCACAAGAACAGCAGCAGTGGAGGAGTGGAGCCAGCCTGGGCCTGGAAGACAAGCTGTGTGCTGCAGAGGGCGGAGACAGAGAAGTGTCCGAGTCCTTTGGAGGAGCCCAGATGACTGTGAGTGAACCGCAGACTTCAGATATTGAATATTTACTCAGTTGGAGTTTGGTTTTGCTTTGCTCAGATGGGTACTATGCTCTGGTTCTCCCCTCTTGAAGCAGAAAGTATTTGTTTTTGATTTGACAGGAGCCCACAGATGAGAGACTTTGAACTTTAAAAAGAGACTTTGGATTTTTAAAAAGACTGGATGTTTTTTAAAAACTGAACTTTTAATGTTTGAATTTATAAAGACTGTGGGACTTTTAAAGTTACTTATGTTTTATATTGTGATATTAACATAACATCCTGGGAATAAGTGAGAAAGAAGGTTCTAATTGAAAAGTGATGTGTTTTTGTGCCAAGCTGACTGGGGCCAGTTGTCCTGGCTAGGTTTTTATGTTGACTTGACACAAGCTAGAACTATCTCAACTGAGACAATGCCTCCATAAGATCCAGCCATAGGGCATTTTCTTAATCAGCCCATTGTGGGAGGTGCTATCCCTGGCTTGTGGTCCTGGGTTCTATAAGAAAGCAGGCTGAGCAACCATGGGGAACAAGCCAGTAAGTAGCTCCCCTCCATGGCCTCTGCATCAGCTCCTGCCTCCGGGTTCCTCCTGTCCTGTTCGAGTTTCTGTCTTGACTTCTTCAATGATGGACTTCATAATATGAAAGTTTATGTCAAATAAGCCTTTTCCTCCCCATGTTGCTTTTGGTCATGGTGTTCCATCACAATAGTAACCCTAACTAAGCAGGGGAAAGCACTCTTTGTAAGGTTACTGCCTCACTGAGATGGAATGAAGAGGGTGGTAACTGGTGCCGTGCAAGCACTGGGACCCAGGTTTGATCCCCGTCACCCAAGTAAAAAGCCTGGCATGGCAGTTAGTGCTTAGAATCCTGAGTCGGCCAAGCAGCCCAGGAAATATGCGGGTTCCAGGCCAGTAAGAGACCTTGTCTCAAAGACAGCATGGGCAGAATCTAAAGAATAGCACCCCAAAGTTAACCTGTGCTCTCAACATGCAACAGCATGTACTCACGCAGGCAAGTGCACCTGCAGGCACGTGAACACGCTCACATGCACACACACACACACACACACACACACACACACACACTCTGTCTCTCTCATACATGCAGAGTGGAAATGTGCTTAGGAGAAGCAGCCTGTTTGTTTGAATAATTAGAATTCTGCATTTGAGTTCTGACCGGATCCCTCGGAACTGTGTGTGGGGTCCTGTGCCCTGCAGATGTACTGAAGGCTCATCCTGCTGGTCTGCTCTGGGGCTGACACCCAGGGCCATAGGCAGGCTAAGTGCTGGCTCTACACTGTGCTCTGCCCAGCCCGGGACAAAGCCTTTTGGGCAGAGGCTGGTTTACCAATGTATTTAGGATTGCTTCTGGAGTAAATGCTACCTGGGTTCAAGTATTGGCTTCCCAGTGCCTTGAACAAGCTGGTTAACCTAAAAAAATTACATGTCTTTATTTCTCTATGTGTGCACACTAGGAACATGGGTGGAGGTCAGAGGAAAATCCGCAGAAGCCCTGGGGATTGAACTCAGATCACGGGTGTGGCAGCACGCCCCTCTCCTCACCGAGCCGTTTCACTAGCTCTAAGTGCCTCAATTTCCACCTGTAAAATGGAGACGAGAGCCCCTCCACCACGGAGCTGTTGGGAAAACAGAGTGAATTAGAGCAGAAAACTCTCGCTATGGGAGGTGCTGCCTACATTAGCTTGTTTACTGCTTCATGTCACAAAGAGCCACCGCAGTGGTTCCAGCAACTTCTACTCCGCCTAGTAGGATAGAGGGCTACTTGTCTTCCTCCCTGACGCTCGCTCGAGGCCTCTGCTCTTTCCCAAGGCAGAAGCTGCAGCTTGGGTGTGTGTGACCCGCTGGGGACAAGATGAAGGCTGAGAATATGCTCGTCCAGAGCGGTCCCCTCCCTGCTCTCTGCCTCCATATATGTCCATGCTGTCCACAGCTGGTTCAATGGCCACCACCCCGGCTGTGTCTCCTGGCCAGACCTGGGGCTCACGGGCTAATTTTGGAAATGACTGGGGCCCAGCTGCTATCTCACTGGCTGGGGGAGGAGGCACAGTGAGGGATGTGAGAGTCTGAAGCAGGCGCTCCTGACGCCGTTCCCTGCCCTGTCCGGCTCTGCACACTTGCTGGGGTCCCTTTGTGACCATCCAGGAGACTTTTGGGACAGGAGTGGTTCCAGAAACTCGAGGCCACCAGGTACTGTCGGGCTGGGCGTTATGCTGGCACCCTGCAAGCTGGAAGAAAGTCCCAATGTTCAGAGGCCTGTGTGAGTGTGTGAGGCCTTGGGACATGTGGTCTATTTTAGGCCTTCCTGAAGGCAAGTGCTTCTCAGGCCTTACCCTTTTCTGTGGACTGTGGTGTTTGCTCCAACAATGAACCGTTTGGTGCAAGGATTTCATCCTAGGCCATGGAGACACTGTTTAAGCTTCCAAGTTTTGTGTCTGTTTGCCAAGCATTAAAAAAGTATTTATTTTTACATTTATTATTTATTTGGAGGTATTGTGCCAGTGCACACGTGTGGAGGTCAGACAACAGCTTTGAGTGGTGGGCTCTCTCCTTCTACCATGTGGGTCCCTGGGAGAACTCAAGTCGTCAGGCTTGGCAGCGAGCTCCTGCTGAGCCATCTCTCTAGACCACTGCCAACCTTTGCTTTAAAAGTTATTGAGTTCTGAGTTAACCTCTGCTGTGGAATCTGAGAGGGCAGATCCCAGGTGTGTGTGTGCGCACACGCGCGCATGTGTGCATGTATGTATATGGTGTATGTTTATGTGTTTATAGATGTATATGTCTGTGTGTATGTGAGTGTGATATGTATGTGTGTATATGTATGTTTATGTATGTGTGTTATATACATATGTGTGACTGTGTGTGGTGTGGTATGTACATATATGTGTGGTATCTATGTCTATGTGTCTGCCTGTAGTATGTGTGTGGTATGTATGTGTATATACATATGTTTGTGTGTGGTATGTATGTATATGTGTATGCTGAATGTATATGTATGTGTGTATATGTGTATGTTGTAATATGTATATGTATGTGTGTATATATGTTGTGTCTATGTGTATATATGTGTTGTGTGTATGTATTATATGTGTGTTTATGTATAGTATGTATGTGTATTTTGTATGTATGTGTGGTATGTATATACATATGTGTCTCTGTGTGTTTAATCTCATTGATTTCAGCTTTACTGGTTTTCTGTCTTTGTCCAGAGGGCCTAGCTTTCCCCTCCTGAGTGTTCAGCACTGCTGAACATGAGTCTAAGCTTCCATGGGATTTTCTTTCAAATGAAGCCTATGTGTGTAGTGAGGGAGGGGCTGGTGGCCCAAGGCTGGAAGATTTAGTGTTCCATGTTGCTTTCTGAGGGAAGTGTTTGCTATAACACACTGATCCCCACTTCCCTTGGGCCCTGGGGAGGTGGAAACTTCTTACAATACTTTGCCTGAGCTCAGAGGCCTCAAAGTTGCAGGTCTCGGGCAACTGCCTCCCTAGACAGGCAGGGAAGAGCCCAGGCCTTCCCAGGATGGCCCCGCATTCAGGACTGGGGGCTCTAGACTGTTAATTGGCTTTTTGACCCTCCTAGCAGACTGTTTCTCTCAGGGCACCTGCTCCTGCAGCTGACTTCTTGCCTCTTTAAGCCGCCTCCTTCTGAACCTGGGTAGCAGGTGGAGCATCAGGAGAGGGATGTGTTCTGGGGGACAAGGGAAGCCAGAGAGAAGGAAGAAGGGAGAGGAGAGTGAAGAGGGGGGGAGAGAAGGAGAAACAGGAGGGAGTGGAGGGGAGGAAGAGCAGCGGTAACTGTAGGAGGGAGGAAGAAGGAAGGATGAGGGGGAGGGGAGGAAAGAATGGGAGCCAGAGAAGGAAGGCAGAAGAGGGTGGCAGGCCTGGCCCTCTTTTGAGGGGCCTTTTGGTGACAATCAGGTATTTGGTTCTTTCTGCACATGGGCTTGGTCACCTTGAGTCACAGGGCCTCGTGCTGCTGACCCTGTGACCTTGGCCATGATCTTCCCAGTGGAGATTTTGTTTTTTCTTCTAACTCCTGAGGGCTAAGGACCCCCTGGCCTCTCCAGAAGGACTTAGCTACCAGTGGGGCCTGCCCCACCTTGGACATTGGTGTCTCCTTCACACTGGCCTAGGAAGGGCCCTGGAATGCATGGTCCAGGTTTATCTCAGATTCCATGAGCAGTATTTGGGATCAACCAGAGACTGAAGTTCTGGCTGGTGCCCACCCAGATCGTATTTCATAGCCTTCTCTTTGATGTGTGGTGTGCTTGTGTGGTGTACACGGGTACAGTGTGCATGTGTGTGGTACGTGTGTGGTGTGCATGTGTGTGGTATGTGTGTGGTATATGTGTGTGGTACATGTGTAGTGTGCATGTGTGTGGTATGTGTGTGGTATGCATGTGTGTGGTATGTGTGTGGTGTGCATGTGTGGTGTGCATGTGTGTGGTATGTGTGTGGTATGCATGTTTGTGGTATGTATGTGGTGTGCATGTGTGGTGTGCATGTGTAGTGTGCATGTGTGTGGTATGTGTGTGGTGTGCATGTGTTTGGTGTGCATGTGTGTGATATGTGTGTGGTGTGCATGTGTGTGGTATGTGTGTGGTGTGCATGTGTGATGTGCATGTGTGTGGTATTGTGTAGTGTTCATGTGTGCGGGGTACATGTGTGTGGTATGTGTGCAGGGTACGTGTGCGGGGTACATGTGTGGTGTGTATGTGTGTGGTGTGCATGTGTGTGGTATGTGTGTGGTGTGCAAGTGTGGTGTGGTGTGGGCCTGCTCACCACAATCTTCATCTGTCACAAATACAGAAGACACACAGTTGTCACAAAGTTCTGAGGAGCCAGTGTGTGGTAGAATGGTGTACCCTTCTGTGCCACTTAGAGATGAGACTCGCGTCCCCACTCTGGGAAGACCCCCCCCCCCAACTCTACCTAAAGGTTGCATCTCTACACGGCCACTAGGAGGGAGGGGACAGTCTTCCTTGATGCCTGCTGTCTTTGGAAGATGAGTACATGTTCATAGGCTCTGTGCTAAGTTGGTGGCCCATTACTCAGATGTACTGGAAGCAACCAAGGCATTTGAAAACCAGAGAGGACGGTTCGGGACAAACAGAGTCTGTGGGGTGCTGTCCATTACTCCCTGTGTGCTCAGGCACAGAGAGGAGAGGCAACTTGCCAATGGGCACACAGCACTGCAGTGATAGGACTGGGCTTGTGTCTGTCTGTCCTTCGTGATGGCATTTAGGCAGTCCTGCTAGAAACCCCACCTACTGTTTCCTCCCCCAAACCTCCCACCTTATCCTTGTCATCCAAGACTGGAAAGAAAATGCAATCCCAGATTTTTTTAAATTGTGTATGTGTGTCTTTGCGTATCTGAGGCCAGAGATCTGCTGGGCATACATGTTTACCCTGCACAGCTGGCCCTAAGCTGGGTAGGGACGTTGGGGCTCAGGATCCTGGGAGTTTCTCATCAACCTGAGCTTGTTTTCAGCTGTTTTGGGGAACCAGCTGGTGTTTGGGCTCGGGTTTCATATGGGCAGCTGGAAGAGCCACAGCATTGAAACACTGTTCCTTGGGATCAAACATCACTTGCCCTCAATAGTCCTGGGACTCTGGCCTGAAGAATGAGCCCATTTCACAGCTCAGGAATGTAGGGCTTCAGAAACCCAAGGTCACACAGACAAATGAACCCAAGACTAGGTGCTTTTCTGGTAGACATCTGTGTGATCTGTTAAATGATTTATATTAAATCCCATGACGTTTCACTGGGATGGATAGAAGACAAAGGCCGTTCTGGGTCATCCTGCTGGATTGGATGGCTGTCGGGGAGGACTGTCAGTTTTACAGAGGAGGAACCGGCACCACAAACTCACAGGGTGGCCAACTCTCCCCCCTATTTTTCTGTCATCAGTGTTCAGCACACTTTCTCATTTCTTTTCCATGTCTCATCTATTTCCTGTTGAAACAAAAACACATCTGCCTCCGTTTCTTCTCCTGCTGTTCTTCCCATTATCCTGGCACTGGACGGGTGCTGGCATCTGCAACTGTGCCCAAGCATCACTAGCATCCATGGGCATGCACAGTCACCATTTAGTGAGACACACTGGCACAGCCACCCATTCCTACACCCACAGCAGACATGACTAGTCAATCTCAGAACACTGCTGTCTCAAATCACACACAGCGCAGGCAGCTGCCTAGCTAAGAGTTAGACTTCATTGGTCACCTCTCATTAAGTCATCAGGTCCACCTGCAAGGTCCAGCATGTCATTAAGGGCATGGTGGCTGTTAAGGACATGTGACCTACTGTATAATTTAGAGACAGAGGAGAGGAGGGGCTAACAGCTTAGTGGCTGATTGTGCTGTGTGATTAGGACTTCTGTCACCTGAGAACTTTATGAGACATGGCTGATACAAACATACTTAGACCACAAGAGACCAGTGTTTTCGTCTGACAGATAGTGGAACAACAGCCCCCAAGAGTATGGGCTCAGGTGAGGCCTGAGGTCTCCAGAGAAAGGAAGGATAGCCTTGATCCTGCCCACCTCATGTAGAGGGAGAAGCTCATACAGGGCACAGATACTTTCTTCTGAAGAATAGTGGAAGGTCAGATGAAGACCTGTATGTGTGTGTGTGTGTGTGTGTGTGTGTGTGTGTGTGTGTATGAGAGTGTGTGTGTGTATGAGAGTGTGTGTGTATGAGAGTGTGTGTGTATGAGTGTGTGTGTGTGTGTGTGGTATGTGTGTGTATGAGAGTGTGTGTATGAGAGTGTGTGTGTATGAGAGTGTATTGTGTGTGTGTATGAGAGTGTGTGTGTATGAGAGTGTGTGTGTGTATGAGAGTGTGTGTGTGTGTGTATGAGAGTGTGTGTGTGTGTATGAGAGTGTATGTGTGTGTGTGTGTATGAGAGTGTATTTGTGTGTGTATGAGAGTGTGTGTGTGTATGAGAGTGTATGTGTGTGTGTATGAGAGTGTGTGTGTGTATGAGAGTGTGTATGAGAGTGTGTGTGTGTGTGTGTGTGTGTGGTATGTGTGTGTATAAGAGTGAGTGTGTGTAAAGAGAAAGTGTGTGTGTGAATGAGTGACATTAGAGTGACACAGGCAGACACCAGAGGCCTGAAACTCTGTCCTGTGGTCAGACCCTTCTCCTGTGACCCTCCCTCCCTATCCTGTGACCCTCCCACCCTCTCCTGTAACCCTCCCTTCCCTTCTGAACTTCCCTCCCCTGTGACTCTCCCTCCCCTGTGAACCTCCCTCTTTCCCCTGTGACCTTTACTTCCTTGTGACCCTCCCTCTACTGTGACCCTCCCTCCACTGTGACCCTCCTTCCCCTGTGACCCTCCCTCCCTCCGCTGTGACCCTCCTTCCCTCCGCTGTGACCCTCCCTCCCTCCCCTGTGACCCTCCCTCTCTCCCCTGTG
>NC_022010.1:2524072-2536699 GCF_000317375.1 Microtus ochrogaster | reverse complement strand
CCCTCCCTCCCCTGTGACCCTCCCTCCCTGCCCTGTGACCCTTCTTCCCTCCCCCGTGACCTTTCCTCTCTTGTGACCCTCCCTCCCCTGTGACCCTCCCTTCCCATGACCCTCCCTTGCCCATGGCACTTTGTAAACCCCTCCTCCCTGACCTTCCATCCCTTGTGCCCTCCCCGAGGGCTCCTTCTTTTGTGACCCTCCCTCCCTCTTGACCTCCCTTCCAATGACCCTCCTTCACCTGTGACCTTTTCACCCAAGTGGCCTCCCTCCTGTGTGACCCCTCCTTTGTGACACTCCTCTTCCTCTATGACAGTCTCTTTCTCTGCTCCTCCCCATGAGCACCCCCACTTCCCCTGCTTCTTGCCTCTGTCTCAGCTGCTTTCCTCTCCCCCCTCCCCTCTCCTCTGCCCACATTCCCCCTCACCATCTGCCTTAGGGATTCTAGTACTGTGATAAACACCATAACCAAAAGCAGCTTGGGGGAGAAAGGGCTTGTTCCATTTTATACTTCCAGGTCACAGTCTCCCCTGAAGGAAGTCAGGGCAGGAACTCAAGCTGGACAGGAACCTGGAGGCAGGAGCTGATGCAGGGGCCATGGAGGGCTGCTGCTTACTGGCTTGCTCAGCCTGCTTTCTTATAGAACCCAGGACCACCAGCCCAGGGATGGCCCCAACCACATGGAGGGAGGCGTGTTTTCCATGAAGATTCTGTCTTCCTAGACACGCACTACCCAGAACAGCTGCCAGCACTTTCCTCACTCACCTTCTCTGTGCTTTTTAATGGCCTGGTGAGATAGAAGCTCACTACACAGCCCCGGCTAGTCTTGAACTCAAGATCCTCCTGCCTAGCTTCCCACATCTGGGATTCCTGATGTGCTGGCTCATTCCCTGTGCTTTTTCAGTTCTGAGTAAGACACACTGCTGTAGATATACCTAGCTGTGTCTGGCCACAGGGGTTTTTATTCCTTTCTGTTTGGTTTGTCTCAAGGTCTGTGCCATGAAAGAAGCACAGCTACCTCTTTTGGTTACTTAGCCAAGGTCAGAGTGAATGAGCCACAAGTAGACACAGGTGCTCCATCCGCTCCTCCCACGTCTCAGGCAGACATTAATCATCAACCAGAGGTCTCCTTTGTCCCCGAGTGTAGACACAGCTCAGAGTTCTTCCTATGTAACACTCTAAGTAGCTATACTCTTAAGGATCAGTCTGGGTACTGGAACCGATTTGACCCTGGCTGTAGCAGTCATATCTTTCTGGAAAATGGCATATTTGGTGGAATTTTGGAGAGACTAGTGAATAAAGGAACTGTCCCTTGACACCTGCCATTGGGCTGGGGGACTCTAGTGGGCTCAGGACCTTGCAAAGTGGAAAACAAAGCCTGCCACACAAGCCGCAGCCCTGTTAGGAGAGAAAAGGTAGATTGCTGCTGCACCATGCCAAGGCTGTGCCAGGTCTGAGGCAGGTACTTCCATTCTCCCAGCGTCCCTGCTTTCCTGAGTACCTGGCCTCTGTGTGACCTTAGGGAGCCAGGTGACAGGCTATCCAGTCTTTCTTGGTTCTGCAGGAGAGCTTACAGGGTGAGCCCTCTGTCTGCCTGCAGAAGAAAGGAGGCCCAAAGTCATTTCAGGATCAAGTAAGAGAGAGAACCAACCTAGTGTGGGAAGCTGACATGAGCCACGCAGAGGTAGGCCACAGGCAGGGGGACCACCGAGTTCTAGGGACCATTGACCCATCTGAGCTCAGAAGCTGCTCCACTACCTAGCTGGGTCCTGGAGCTTCCTACACCTTCGCCTGAGGGAGGGAACCCCAAACTGGAGTTCCTCCCTAAAACTCCTGACACAGGCATTGGAAATGAAATGCAAGGCTCCCCAAAGTGATGTCATTATAGCTGTGCTGTCCCCCAAAGGAGGAAGGGCAGAGAGTTCAGAGCCTGGGCTCAGAGACCATCCCCCTACCCGGCTGTGTGACCATGTGCCCATAGTCCACCTCTCTGATCCCCAGACACCAGCTCTTCCTCCCCACACTCCCAGTCCTCCCCCTCAGTAGACACTAGTGCTTGTGGCAGGTCTTTCCTGGGACTTTTGGACTTTACTGGTGACCCCAGGCAAGGACCTTGACTTCTCTGAGCAGCTGTCTGCCCCGTTGGTGACTCCGGCCATACATACTGGCTCAGATCCAGCAGGGTTGGGGCAGTTTCACTGTGAGGACCTCAGGGTCACGCGCACGGTCAGTTCTTGACCATGGGAACAGATGACTATGGCCACTGAATCAAGACAAACTCAGGTTGCTTTCCATGTGGCACCTCCCACTTCACAGCAAAGGATGCTGAGAGCTTCCCAGGTCTCCTAGGATGTGCATAGTGGTCAGGATACCATGCAGTCCCACTGTGAGTGGGATATTGGGGTTCTGTGGTGGGCTCCCCCTGAGTCCCTACTCTGTGAGTGGGAAACCAGGGGTCCTGTCGTGGGCTCGCCCCATGTGTCCCTGTCCTGTGAGTGGGAAACCAGAGGTCCTGTCGTGGGCTCGCCCCATGTCCCTGTCCTGTGAGTGGGACATCAGGGATCCTGTCGTGGGCTCGCTCGTGTCCCTGTCCTGAGTGGGACATCAGAGTCCTGTCGTGGGCTCGCCCTGTGAGCTGTACCTTTTTCCTTCTCTCACTCATTTATGGGAAGGAGCCATGTCACAGGAAGCGGAACGGGATGAGGTTGTTCTGTTACTTCACAGAGAGAGTGTCTCTCAGCTGAGGTCTCAGGGGAGTGAAGATGGGAGTTACGTAGGTGGAACAGCATTTGAGGCAGGTGGAACAGCATTGCAAAGGGCCTGGGGTGGAATGTACCTGGAAGGTATGCCTGGGGCTTAGTTTACCTGCCTTGCTGGGAGGAGCTGGTAGGCAGGTGGTCATGAGGGGCTCTTTGGTTCCCATGAGGACTTGGGCATTTATTTTGGGAGGCAGATAAACTCAGTGGCTGTATCTTGGAGACTAGACACTATGGGTGGTGGGGGAAGCTCAGAGGGTCATGGTGGAACCTTCAGGTCCTGCCTGAACATGGAAAATGTTCCAGGTCACTTACATATCCAGGTACTGGCCTCTCTCACTGGCCCTCCCCCACATAGGAGTCTGGAGAGGACACAGCATTCCAGAGTCAGCACTGGGAACTGCTTAAGCTGGCATCGGACAGCATTGTGGGTCAGGCTTGGAAGGGACGGCAACTTGAGAACACCATGTAAAAGCAGGGGAGATGGGGCCTTGCAGTACAAAGGGCTCCTGGCCCCAGCCAGTGAGACTAGCCTGCAGCCTGTGGGTGGGGTCGGGGTGCTGGGCACTGGGACACCAGCTGAGACCTGGGGGAGAGCGAGCAGCTCAGGGTTGTCACAGCCAATGTTCCTTGAGTCTCCGGATGGTGAGTGATTTCATCTCAGGGCCATGGCCAGAGCCTGGGAGGGCACGGTAGCCGGGACAGCCAGTGTCACGTCAGATCTATTCCTGCCCTGGGCTCAGCTCCCGAATTCAGAGCCTGTGAGTCACTAGGGCATTCTCCAGTGTCTCCCAAGGGACCTACTGTGGGGAAGGGGCTGGCCTCATGCTATCTGTACACTGAGCTCAAACTGTGGGGATTTTTCCATAGGGAAAGACCTGGCTGCTCTGGCCACCTGCGCAAGGTCATGGTCCAGCCTCCCACTGGCATGTGGTCTCTTCAAGCCTAAATGTCTCTTCTTGGATCTTTGAACCTGGAGTTTCTTCCTTGCCCAGGCATGGAGAGAGCTGGGAGGCCAGCCAATAACTGTGGGCTAACCAGCTCCCTGCACCCAATCTCTGTGTGTGGCAGCTGCCAATGCCTAGGGCCAGGCTCTCTGAGGACGAGGTCAGACTGCTCACCAGGCATTGCTGGGGCCGAGTTAGAAAGAGCTGTGCATAGATACTCTGTTCCCAGTGCTCTGCAGTGCCCGTGACTATGGGCTGCGAGTGCACATGCAATGTGCTTATAGCCAAGCTCCAGGCCTGTGTGGCTGTAGGAAGTCAGAGACCAAAGAAGGCTCTGGTGTGTGTGTGTGTGTGTGTGTGTGTGTGTGTGTGTGTGTGTGTGTGAGAGAGAGAGAGAGAGAGAGAGAGAGAGAGAGAGAGAGAGAGAGAGAGATTTTACCCCTCTTTGCTTTTTAAATTATTGTACAACACAACACAACATTCTGAACAAATTTTCCCAACTTAAGGGCTGACAAAAGATGAGATATTGACTCCTGGCATAAGAGACAAATAAAAAAAAAACAAAAAATGGAATGAAACAAAAAAATATCTCCAGCACATGTTCACATGCATTAGCGTGTACCTCCAGGACACATGCTCACACACATGAACATGAGCGTGTACCTCCAGGACACATGCTCACATGCATGAGTGTGTACCTCCAGGACATATGTTCACACACATGAGTGTGAGTGTGTACCTTTCAAGTCTCTCTCTCTCTCTTTCACACACACACACACACACACACACACACACACACACGATTTTACTCTCAGTACAAAGTATAGGATCCGGAAAGGAGAGCAAATCCAAGCAGCCTCTGTGAGCCTTCTACACTGATCTCCAGATGTGTCCTATCTCCTGCAAATGACAATATCCTGTCCTTCCGCATGATTGCATAAAACTACATCGTGCATCTGGACTGTATTTCTCTATCTCCACTGATGGGCATCTGGGGCTGGTGCAGGAGTAAAGCAGAGGCGCAAGTGTCTCTGATCTGTTGATGTAAGTCCTGTGGAAACATTTCCAGGAGACATGTGGCTGGCTGATGTGGCAGTTCTATTTTCGGGGTTTAGCAGACCCTCCACACTGGTACATTCCCACCATCTCAGCTGAGGTCTGATTTTCCTACAGTCAAATGCCCCGTCTTTTATTTTTTTTTAATTAAAAGTTTTTCATGTATTTTGAACGTATTTCCGCTCCCCAAACTCCTCCCACATCTTCCCAACTCCAATCCCGCCCACCTTGATGTTCTTTCTCTTTCTCTCAAAAGTAAGAAAACCAAACAAAAAGACAAAACAACAAAAAGAACACTCCCCAAATCCCCCAAATCAAAACAAACAAGGAAAAGACCAATAATCAAAAAAAAAAAGATGGTTAAAGCAAAACGAAACAAGTCAACAAAAACAGCGTTGAGATTCTCCTTCGCCCTGCTCTCCCGTTCCCTGTTTAATCCCATATTCCAGTTTCCCCTTTGTCTCTTCCTAACACTGTGCTCTGCTTCTCCTTCCTTGGAAGATCCCCTCCTGCCCCTAGACCCTTACTAGGTACCCAACCTCTTGGGTTTTTTGGATTGTGGCAGGCATATTGGATTGAAAGCTTAAAAACTAGGTTTCACATAAGGGAGGAAGCACGTTTGTCTCTTTGGATCTGAGTTACTCGTTCAAGATGATACTTCTATATCCATTCATTTGCTTGAAAATTTCAGTTTCTTATTGAATATTTCCATTAGCCACCGTCAGTTGGTGGACATCTAGGCTGTTCCAATTTCTGGCTATTATGAATAGAGCAGTAATGAACGTAGGTGAACAGCATCTCTGGAATAGACTGTAGAGGCCTCTGAGTAGATGCCCAAGAGTGGCATAGGTAGGTCTTGGGGTAGATAAACTCCCAGCTTTCCACCCTGGCTGTCTCAGTTAGCACTCCCACCAGCAATGACGAAGTGTGCCCCTCCCCCACATCCTCACCAGCGTTTGGTCATTTGTCTTATTGATCTTGGCCATTGGACAGGTGTAAGAGGAAATCTCAAAGTGGTTTTTGATTTGCATTTCCTTGATGACTAAGGACGTGGAACATTTCTTTAAGTTCCCAGTCATTTGTGTTTCCTCTTTTGAGAGTTCAGCCTAGTTCTACACCCCATTTTTCCCCCTTTGATTTCTTAAGGCAGGGTTTCTCTGTGGAACAGCCTTAACTGCCCTGGAACTAGTTCTTATACACCAGGCTGGCCTCGAACACACAGAGACCCGCCTGCCTCTGCCACCCGAGTGCTGAGATTAAAGGCATGTGCCACCCTCACCTGACTCCAACACCCATTTTAATTGAGTTATTTGTTTTCTTGATGTCTTTTTTTAGTTCTTTATATATTTTGGATATTAGCACTCTACTGGGTGTGTCGTTGGTAAAACTAATTTCCCATTTTGTAGCCTGCTGCTTTGTCTGGATGATGGTGTCCTTTGCCGTACAGAAGCTTTTCAGTTTCAGGAGGTCACATTTATTAATTGTTGATCTTAGCGCCTGTGTTAATGCTGTTCTGTTCAGAAAGTCGTCTCCTGTGCCAGAGTTCAAGGCTATTCCCGCTTTCTCTTCTATCAGCTTCAGTGGATCTGGTTTAATGTTGAGGCCTTTGATCCATTTGGAGCTGGATGTTTTGCCGGACGGGCACTATGGCTCTATCTGCATTCTACAGGCAGCTGTCCAGTCGACAAGCATTTACTGAAGATGCTGTCTTTTTTCCCCAGTGTATAGTTTTTGATTCTTTATCAAAACCCAGGTATACATAGGTGTGTGGACTTATGCCTGAATCTTCCATTTGATCCCACAGACCAGTGTCTGTTTCTGTGCCAATATCATGCAGTTTTCATTCCTCGAGTTCTGTAGTAAAATTTGAGGTTGGGGATGGTGATGCCTCCAGCAGTTCTTTTATTGTTTTGGGTTGTTTTAGCTATCCTGGGTTTTCTGTGTTCCAATATGAAGCTGAAGGTGATTTTCTCCCCCAATATCTGTGAAAATTATGCCGGAATTGCGATGCAGACGACCATATTAATGTTTCTGTGAGATAGATTTCATGTGTAATGCACTTGGGTCAGGATGTGGACTATTCCATGCCTTCCAGAAAGTTCCTTTGTACGACCCTGCAGCCAAAACTCCTCTCATCTCTACTGCCCTGAGCTAAGTAGACTCTTCGGGGACTCGATCACCACGCTGCTTAGGCAGGCATGGTCTCTGTGCAAGTGCTTAGGAGCTGCACACACAAGACCATGTGTGTTTCTCCGTCGACACAAAGCTATGGTGTCGAGTCATGAGGAAGAGAATTTCACACACTGTCCGGTGTGTAGCTGGGGGCTTGACTGCTGGGCACACTCTCATGCAAATGGACGTCTGTCATAGTAGAGCATCCTATAATTGGTGTGGGCCGGAAGAAATGGCTGACCAGGGCAAAAGCCTCTTCCAGGTCTCTGTGGTTCAGATGGGACAGCGCTGTCCCTTCCCCTTGTGGTGCTGCCAGTGGTGGGAGCAGAGCTAAGCCAGTTCTAATCAGTTTCTCTCTTCTCTACCTTCTCTGTCAGCTGTCAGGCCTCTGTCCGCTCATCTCACGCTCTCCACAAGCCTGTGAAACTTCACTCTGTGTGGGCCTCCAGAGCACCTCATCTTGTCACCTGCAGCCCAGCCAGCAGTGTCGCCATGGCCATATCGTCACGCCTTGCCCTGTGGGAGCAGAAGGAAAGTGGTGTTCTGGGGCTGTGGTCACGGGGCCTGGAGTCTACCCTGGCGACATGGGCCACCTTCCCACCTCAGGCAGAGTGACAGCCCACTGTCTCCAGGGCCTGATCAGTCCTTCTGGGCCTAGCCTGGTGACTCCTTCCACACCTGTCACCTGCTTTGCCCTTTCTCATTCCTTAGCAGGAGGCTGGTGGCATAGCCTCTCATCCACACCTCACGGCTTGGGGCGGGGGAGGGAGCGGAGGTGAGCTGTTAGCTGCCAGTCTAATGCTGGAGGATTTCTGTGAACCTTCTCTGGTCACCACAGAGACCTGGAAAAGGCTCTTACCCTGGTCACCTGTTTCTTCCCATTCACACCTATCGTAGGATGCGCTAAGAGCTCCCTTGTCTCTGTTCCTCCATGCCCGTCCTCCTCTCTTCCCCTCCTGTCTCTTCTCCTCCTTGCCCCTTCCTTTTTCTTCCCTTTGTATAGACAATTTCCCCCAAACCTTTCTGTTCTTCTTTCTTTCTTTCTTTCTTTCTTTCTTTCTTTCTTTCTTTCTTTCTTTCTTTCTTTCTTTCTTTCCATAGTTGGTTAAATCCATAGACACAAATAGGAAATCCAACTGCATAGGCCATGGCTAAAAGATCTTTCCTGCCTTCTGTGGTCTTAGCACACAGGAATAATCTGTCATCTTAATCCAAGTCCCCAGGAGGCTTCTCCAAAGCAACTGGGAGGTACCACAGAAGCAAGCTTAGAGCACAGTGCACCCTGGGAGTATCCCTGTGTTAGGTGGGAAAGTGCTCCTCCAGTGCCCACCTGGGGCCAGAGCACTAGGGCACGGGGGCCCAATGTGTGATTCACCCCCTTGACATCCCAAAGCTGCTTTGAGAACAGGAAGGAGCCCCGTGGTTTTGATGGCTTGAGTTCCTCTCAGGAGGAGATTCTCTCCTGTGTAGATGCTGCTATCCCTGGTTCATCCATTCTCTCTCTCACGCTGTCTCAGCCTCCTGGCATCCCTCAGAGCCCTTCCACTTTCCTCTCGTGTTGTTCCCTAGGCAAGTCCCAGGCAGTGTCCCAGACTGTCTGGAGGGGGCTCTAACCCTGCAGGCTCACTCCCAACTCTCTCCACACACAGATTCGAGAGGAGGATAAAAGCCCCCCTCCATCCTCCCCACCTCCCTTGTTCTCCATCATCCCTGGGGGTTTCATCAAGCAGCTGGTTCGAGAGACAGAGAAAGAGTCCAAAGAGGCTAGGCGGAGGAAAGAGGCGGCGCTCGCCTCCCCAGAAGCAGAGGTAAGTGGTGGTGGTGGTGTTGGGGGGAAGCACTGGGCACCTCCGTCCTGCCCTGAGTCAGTCATTCCCTCTTTGCCCCCACAGCCCTACTCTTCCTTGTACTTGCTTTGTTGAGCTCCTATGTAAACTAAAAAACCCATCTCTGATTGTCCACCCCTGGAGGGCCTCACATTGCTGTACTACCCGACTTCCCCATGCATGTTTTTCTCGGGACCACACTGTACTCTTGGTCACAGGTCTTATTGGGAATTCGTTAACAGCAGCAGCTGCCGCTCACTCAGCTCTGTATCAGCTCTCAGGCCTTGAACTTGCTTCTGTTCTAGGCGGGTCTGGAGTTTCTACTCCTCATGCATCAGCCTCCTGAGTAGCTGTGGTTATAGGCCTGGATCAGTTCCCTCATGAAAGCTGAAAAGATGCTGACAAAGCACTTACTGGGCTAACCTGAAACTGAGCATCAGCATCCTTCTGGGTCAGGTGCATGTGCTGGGGGTCCCCCGCCCCAGTACCCTCCAGCTGCAGGTCTCCCAGCCCCTCCCAAGTCTCCTGAAACATCCATCACCCAGTAACAAAAGAGTTAATTTCAGCCAGGTCGGAGAGCCTGGCTGCTTACTCGATATGGTACCCTTCTGATTTGTGGAAGAACTTTTGCTGTTCTGAATGGCACCAACCAAAGCTAGCCCACGAAAGGGGCCAGTGTTGCTGGGCAGAATTCCAAGGCTGGACACTGGGGAGGCAGGCTTGGAGTACAGTGCATCCTGGGAGTATCTCTGTGTTAGGCAGACAGGGCTCCAGCTCCTGGTGCCTCCATACCGCCCTCTTGTGGTGAAGAGAGTGATGGCAGTGCTGGGCTGGAAGGCTCAGGGTTGACAAATCTAGGCTTTGGCCCCAGTCATCAGAGTCAGCCCCGCTCCTAGCTGGCCTCCTCCTCAGTTCATCTATGTCACATGCGCTTGCACTGGTCTAGTGATATAGACTTCTCTGCGACAGCGAGCTCACAACTGACTCACAGCAGCTGTGGGGACAGTGGTCCAGTCTCATAGAAGAGGGTCCTGGGCCTGCCCCTGCCTGACTTAAGGCACAAGCAGAGGCCACGGCATGCCTGTGGATAGGGATCATTTCACAAATAGGACATTTCACAAATGTCCCTGCTTGTCACCAAACAACGCTCACTTAGTGCTTGTGGCCTTGTTTAAAACTCAGTGCCCTAGTGGGCATGGGAGTCATACCCATTTATCAGAGGTGGAGACTGAGGCCCTGAGAGGCCAAGATACTTTCCCCAAGGTCACAAGACCAACAGAGGCAGAGCCAGGCCATGCAAAGTCTGCGCTCTAGAGCTGCCTGGGAGGGGGAGCAGGACATGTGGGTGAGACACGGAGGAAGGAGGAAGGGCTCACCTGCTCGGTGTCACCATCAGCATGAGCAGGCATGAGGTGGCAGGGAAGGAAGGGGTGGACAGGCCAGGGACCAGAGGTACCCAGCTTAGCCAGAGTGTAGGGCCAGTGGAGACAAGCTGACCCTGACAGGCCTGGAGGAACCCATTGAGGGTGTGTTAGTACACTTCCTATAGACTTGGGGTGGCCACCAATGTCCTGATGGGTTATGAAATGACAATCAGCTGATGGGTGGGGGATGGGCAGGTGGCCCGGACAGCAAATGTGAGCACCAGGAAGGCTGCAGTGATCGCTGCCTCTGCTTTCCCACTCTGAGATTCCAGAAGACTTAAACGGCATACCTGTATTGTGTGGGAACCAGAGCTCACAGAAGGTAGGAGACAATGGGCCACAGCCACCAGGCCCATGACGAGAACATGTCTCCCTACTGATGACCTCATCAGGAGGACCGAGGTAGAAACAGGAGTAATAGCCACAGTTGCAGCAGCTCCTGAGAGCTGACTGTACTGGGCCACTGCCCAGCCTAACACCACGCTATTGGTAAGACATTGGCTCAGAGACACACAGTGGAGAGACAGAGGTAGAGTTGGATTTGGTTCTGTTGGACTCTCGCGTCTGACCTTTAGCCTTTGTCTGGGCTGAAGCTTAATGCCAAGCACAGAGTCTACAGTGTCAGAAGGGCCTGGGCATCTTTGGGTGGGTGAACCTGGGCATAAATGGCCACTGGTGAGTCACCCAGAAGCTGAATACTTTGTGGTCTCTTTCCTAGACCCCAGAAGTTCCCACGAACCAAGCCAACAAGACCAACAATGTCCCCAAGTCTGGAAGCCAGCAGACTTCCCAGGACAGCTCATCAGCCACTCAGAAGGATGCAGACATTCCAGGCAAGGAGCCCCCAGGGGCTGATGACAAGAGCTCCACCCCTGTGACCAGCATCAGTGGAGAGAGGCCGCAGGAATCGAGTCCCGCAGGAACACCAGCCAAAAGGACACTGCCCCTCAAGAGGGGCGTGAGGAGGGGTGATGTGTTGCTGATGGTGGCCAAGCTGGACCCAGAGCTGGCCAAGCCAGAGCAGAAGACCCAACCTCGTGACACCCCCAAAGACAAGACTCCAGCCCCAACCACAGATCCTGGAGGGACAAAAAAAGGGGCAACCACAGGGGCTCCCTGCGGCCCCCAGGCACCCGTGCCTGAGAAGAACGTGACTGGGGATGATGGAGCCACAGGCCAGGGCACAAAAGAGGGGAAATCTCAGGGCTTAGAAGGGAAGGAGAGCCGGGACCCCCAGACCAAAGGGCAAAAGGAACGTGAGTCCCAGAGCATGGAGGGGCAGGGGACCCCGTCTCCAGTCCAGGGGGTAGGCAAAAAGGGACAAGTGGGAACAGTAGAGAAAGAAAGAGGGGGTCCTCCAAAGAAGATGGAAAAAGGGGATGGGTCGAAGGGTGCAGGAGCTGAAGTGAGATCTTTGGAGCCCCCAGTCCCCACAAGGAAGTGGGGAGGTTCCCTGGGCCGAAGGAGCAAATGGGACAGTTCTCAGAGCAAGAACAGAGAAAGTGAATCTCAGCGCAGGGGTGAGAAGATGGGAAAAGCGGAAGGCAGGGGGCAGCCGCAGGAGGCTCCAGGGAACATGGAAAAGGCTGAGAGACCCCAGAAGAAGCCAGTGACACCAGAAAAATGCCGGGAGCAGCCTGAGGTGGCAGTAGAGACTCAGAGTCCCCAGGAAAGTTGCAAAGCCCCAGGTGGGATACCTACAGAAGAGACCCCAGCAGAGGCTGCAAGAAGGGAGAACCAACCAGAAAGCAGGGTGCAGGTGGCCAAGGAACCTTGCGTGCACGCAGAGGAAGAAGTGGACATTGTGGAGTCTCAGGCAGAAGGGCACGTAGACTCCATTCCCAAGCCTCACTCGGAAAGGCCTTCTATGCAGAAGCCTGTGGAGGAGAAGCAGGTCCTGCAGGACTCAGGCAGCGGGGGCCAAAGTGGAGACTCTGACCAGGTGATGGGTTATGGGCTGTGGAGCTTGAGGGATGGGAAGGACATGCCTTAGGGGAGCTACAGGGGGGCAGAGGGCTGGTCAGAGCCCAGCACATCAGGGGACCAGGAGAGCTCTTCCCTGAAAAGTGAGGACCCTGGGCTCCAAGTGGCCCCTGCCCAAGCTAGACTTCTCCCCTGTCCACTCCCTATGCTACTTAGTGCTTGTCATGTCCCATGTCACCCACGATTCTCTGCAGTGACATGTAGTTTCTCAGGCCCTTCCGTTAGAAGGTTGCAACCTCTGGCGGCTGTGGGAAGCTGCAGGTGTGGGGTCCCCACACCAAGCCTGGGATGGTGGCCTTTGATGATCAGTACCGCTCTTTCCGCTCCCAGGCCTCAGGGGACAGCTGGTATGAGGCACAGAAAGTCTGGCTGGTGCAGAAGGAGGGATTCACACTTGGTGAGTGGGTTCAGCTGGGGGGTACAGAAGGAGGGATTCTCACTTGGTGAGTGGGTTCAGCTGGGGGGT
>NC_022010.1:2503357-2523877 GCF_000317375.1 Microtus ochrogaster | reverse complement strand
CACTTGGTGAGTGGGTTCAGCTGGGGGGTGCAGAAGGAGGGATTCTCACTTGGTGAGTGGGTTCAGCTGGGGTCCCTGTTCTCCTGTCTCTCCCACCACCAGTTCCCAGCCAGTTAGATTCACTCTCAGAGTAAGGAGGGAGAGGGGGAACCCAGATGAGACTGAGATGTTCAGAGGCATCTAAGCCTTGGGGATGAAGAAGTAGCACACAGCTTGGATTCCAGAGTACGACCAGGACCGCAGTCCAGGACCGCAGTCCAGGGCCAGCGGGCAGAGAGATGCCCTCTCCTGAGCCCAAGCTTGCTGACTGGTTGAGCTGTAGGCTACATTCCAAGTCATTTTTGTTCCAGAGAACATGGAGCTGGAGGCAACTGTTCTGACCTGACCTAGGTGTGGGGTGGATCAGTGGGCCCCACCCACTGAGGGGCCTGCTCAGTGCTGGGCCCTGTAAGTCAGACTCAGCCTTTGTCCCTAAAGGGCTTAGGGCAATGGTTCTCATCCTTCCTAATGCTGTGACCCTTTAGGGCAGTTCTTCATTACTGACCCCAACCATAAAAACTATTTTCTTTGCTACTCATAATTATAACTTTACAACTGTTATGAACTGTAATATAAATATTTGTGGTTTTCTGGTGGTCTTAGGTGACCTCTGTGAAAGGGTCACTTGACCCTCCTGAAGAGGTCACAACCCACATGAGAACTGCTGGGTTAGGGGGTCACAGTTGAGGCCCTTTATGCGAACAGGGACAATTGAACTTCTCAGCCTGTCCTAAGTCCTGTCTCCAGTTCCTTGACCTGACTCAGAGACCCTCCCCTTCCCCTCCCCTCCTCTACCCACCTCTCCCCTCCCCTTCCCCTCCCCTCCTCACCTCCTCTCCCCCTTCCTCTTTGCCTCCTGTCTCTGGCTACCCACACAGCCACAGTGCTCAAACCAGACGAGGGGACAGCCGACCTGCCGGCTGGAAGGGTACGCCTTTGTATCGACGCTGACAAGACTGTCACAGAGGTGGACGAGGAACAGGTTCACCGAGTAAGTTGCCCTTCCCTCTCACCATGCTCTGTACCCTCCATCCCCACCCTGCCAGAAATTTCCCTGACTCTGCCTACAGATGTCTAGAGCGCTTGTGGGAAGAGCCCTATGGTAGTCATCGCTCTGCCGGTGGGATCCCATCATGGGACCACTCCCTCTATCCTCTCTGTAAAGACAGGCTGCTCAGTCTGTTGCTGTAGTTCTGACTGACCAGAGCAACAGAATACTCTGCATTTTGTGAAGATTATTTTATGGACATGCTTCCCTTTTCACCCTGGATGCCAGGGAACTCGGTTGAATGGGAAACTTGCTGTTGTAGCATAGGTTCCAATGGCCTGTGCTTTGGGCATCGACCTTTCTCTTAGGTAGTTGTGTGTTTCTTCATGGGAGCCACTGATTTCCACCCATGGGTGTCATCTAGCATTTCTTTCTAAGACCTAGACAAGGAGACAACAGCAAGGGGCATGTGCCCACCTGAAGCCCCTGCCTGATGAGCTCTGGGTTTTACTTGGTCTGACACTGATCTCACAAGGCAGTGAATCCAGGAAGGGGGACAAACACAAAGAAAATAGGCAGGACAAAGAGAGGGGCTATCACTTCTCATCTGTGTGTTGGCCTTTGTCACACAGCTTTGCAATGACAAGACCGAGCAGTGTGTGGGTACATGCAGGCATCCAGGCATGTGTATGCAGGCACATACATGTCTGTGCATGCATGGTGGTGTGGATGGGGTAGGGGTCGAGGAAGCCAGGAGAGATCGTATGTGATGTCTGCAGGCCAACCCATCTGAACTGGACCAGGCCGAGGATCTGGCTTCTCTGGTCAGCGTCAACGAGTCAAGCGTTCTGAACACACTTCTACAACGTTACCGGGCTCAGCTGCCACACACCCATTCAGGCCCTGATCTGATAGCCATGCAGCCCCAGATGACCACAGTGCTCCCTGCAGGGAAGGTGAGGTGGGACCATGGTGGGGGACAGGGACAAGTGGATGACTCTTCTCCTGGACACTGGAGGGGAGGACAGAGTCTAGGACCCAGGGAAACCCTCAACTTGGCTCGGGATGAGAATCTGGGACTTGTCAGGCGCTGAGGACCGTGTGACCCCCTGCTCCCTAGAGGGAAAAGGAGCTCTGGTCCAAAGTCCAGGTGGCTGTAAACACTAGCTGGACACCCACCTGGGAAACCTTCACTGAGGCAAAGGCCAGGCTGCAGCTCCTCTTAGCTCCTAACATATGCTAGACTCAGAAGTCCCCCGCACCCACATCCACGTGAGACAGTAGCCCCGTTTACCCTGATATTTATTGTCCATTAAGTGGAGGAAAATGCATTTTTGGTCGGGAGTAGGCAAGAAAGCAAAGGCTCATGGCGCCACCTGGTGGGCAGGCTTGGACCACACCTGTGCCATCTGAGCCTTCCCAGGCAGCTGCTTGCTGGTGGGTGTTGGGTTCTCAGGAGTGCCAGCTCTGCTGCCCTGTTGGCTCCTAGCGAGGGAAACAGTCACAGACGGTAAAATCCACAGTGGCCAGAGTGGACTGGACACATGTGGATCAGGGTGGGACTGGAAGAGGCCAGTCGGCGAGGTGCACGCGTCACAGGTCCTGGACAGTGAGAGAATCACAGGAGCCGACGGAGGATGCCCAAGACCCTGGGCTGCAGACAGATGGAGACGGGGATGGTGTGTGAGCACGTCCTTTGTGCGCTATTCCTGACTTGTGGAGATGGGCCCTGGGAAGGCCATGGTGCTCCCTAACCTTGACACTCGACTGTCACTCAGGGCCGCAAAGTCACACTACACTCACTGGAGTCCTATGGTACAAAGTCCACCCAACATCTCTCGTCTCAGACTGGATGTTATAAATTGGGCAAAAGCATCTAAAAACGGGCACGGGGAGAGCTGTGAGTGCCACTGCCCTGGCCTCCCTGTGGAGGGCACTAGGCTCTTCCCCTCCCCCAGTCCTCCCACCTCTCAATCTCATAGGAAGTTGCCTTTGCTCAGTCAACCTCTAGTTCCCCAGACAGCCACCAACTAGGGGGTAGGTGTGCAGTGTGGTCTGGGACTAGGAACAGTTTGAGTCTGGACTGGGTGGCTTCAGGACACAGTGAGAGGCCCCTTTGGGGTTGGAACACATTGAAGTGTCTCTGGCTGTGTGTGAGCTCACATGTGAATGTGGGGTACAGCTGGGGGGTCTGTGCACTCTGCAGGAGGCCCAAGGTGCCACATGTAGTTCTGTGTGTGCCCATGGGTGTACGATGTCCCATCTGTTCTCCATACAGTTGGCGGGGTGGGGGAGGGTGTGGCTCGTGAACTGGAGTTCCCAGACTCTGAGGCTACACCGAGTAGGGCATGCCTTGTCCCATGGCTTCTGATGATGAACCTGCTGGCTGCTGGTGACCAGTGGTTTAGAAAAAAGACTCAAAGTAGGGTGAGGTCACTCCAGCTCTGGGGCCTCACACAGCCCCAGCTAGAGGTCTGAGACATGCGGAGGGTTCTGGGGTATGTGCCTGGGTTTCTCCAAGTCTCAGGGAGGGGTCAAGGCTAGGCTGGACCCAGCGGTCACTGTGGGGTCTGGGGGCCTTGGAATCCCATCCCCTATCCAGCTATTTGTCTGATGATGCCCAACTTGTACCCAGTTCAATCCAGCTTTCTCTGGAACACTTTTCTGTGGTTGTCACAACCCTCCACAGGACAGCGCATCATCTGGACAGGGCTCTGGGCTCCCTGTGATCAGCCCCACCCATCATGTTCCCAGACCCCTATATCTGCTTTCTGGCCTTATAGCCTTGCCTTTTTCTGCATCCAAAGGAGCTGGCCCCCAAGGCGCTTCCTGCTGCTTGCTCCTTCTGTCTGCCATCAAGCCTGTCTCTCTGGTGACTCACTCAGGCTGTACCTGTTTTCCTGAGTTTGAGATGTTTTCTGGGACCTGGCACATGCTGTACCAACCCCAGGATTGCTGGAGGGCTGGGATGCTGTTGTGTTCAATGTGACCTGTGACGTAAGGGTCTCTGAGAACACGTTTTCCTTTCTTTTGGACATGTTCCTGCAGTAGTGGTGTGGGCTGCGTGAGTTTCCATGGAGAAAGCTCCTGCCTGTGCTCTGCAGTGACAGCACCTACCCGCATGGTTCGAGGGTCTTGCTTGTTCCACGTCTTCCTCGGAACCCAGCAGTGACTGCTCACGACTAGTTTCTTGGCCAGGGGGATGGCTCAATCTGTTTTCATGGCAGACATCACACACACACACACACACACACACACACACACACACACACACACAGAGCGATCATCCCGTTTCCATGCTCAGTATTGCTAATCAGTTGTGTCAGGTTTTCCAGCTACCCCACTTCAGACAACTTCTACCCAATGACTAAACTGGCAAATGCAACAAACCCCTTCTGGGTGGAGCCTTTAATGAGCTCATAGGTTTCCCAGGACCCCTGGTGAGCCAGCGGTGGATGGCACTTACAGGCTGGCAGGAGGGCTGATGTATGTCATCTTCTCGCAGGTACCCCGAGGCCGCCAGGATGGTCTGCCTGCCCACGTCACATCCCTGGCCCAGCGTGCCTACTGGGCACTGCTGAGCCAGAGAAGAGACCAGAGCATCGTGGCGCTGGGCCGGAGCGGGGCTGGGAAGACCACCTGCTGTGAGCAGGTGCTGGAGCACCTGGTGGGCATGGCAGGCAGTGTGGATGGCAGGGTGTCAGGTATGGAGGTTTTCAGGTGACAGGCAGATGGGAATAGGGAGGGAAGAGTTCGGGGGTCCTGGGCGGCTCATGAGGGAGTGTCCTGGGTGGCTCCTCTTTGCTTCTGTTCAGCTGCCATTCACTGAGCACAGATAGGCGAGGGCCCTGTGTTAGCTGCTGCCCCAGGAAGCTGCTGCCCCGCTGTACATCTCTGCCAGGATAACGATGCCCCTCACTTATGACACTGGTGGCCATTGCAGCCATCACAGCTGGGACAATTAGAAGCAGAAGTTCAGATGCCACCTGTTGGGAGCCATCCTGCCAGACAAATTGTCAGTAGCTCAGGAGTGTGTGTCCTTGAGCGGGGCACTAGGCTGTGTGCTTCATACAGAGGATCTGAGAAGCAAAGACGCAAGTGTCTGGAGGGGTGCAGTGGGCCTTAACGACCCAACAAGGGCAGTGGTCACAGCCATCAGTGTGGGCACCTCCAAGGACCCGGTGCCAGGTCTTCTAAGTACAAGGACTCTGTGTTTCTGAACAGGACTGGGAGGTAGTTATTATTATTTGAATTTTATAATAAGGGCATTAAGAATCAGAGAGGTCAACTAGCTTGTCCAAGGCCACGGAACAAGCTGGCCAGAGAGCTGAGATTGGAAGCCACCTGGGGTGAGGGTTCTTACTCATGTTTTAATGTCCCCATGGAGCCATCATAGGCATTTCTTACCTCATCATGCCCCAGGCATGAAAGATCAGTGCCTCAGCTAATCCCTCCCCA
This sequence comes from Microtus ochrogaster, assembly GCF_000317375.1. Lineage (NCBI taxonomy): Eukaryota > Metazoa > Chordata > Mammalia > Rodentia > Cricetidae > Microtus > Microtus ochrogaster. The sequence goes on along the minus strand of NC_022010.1, from coordinate 2,518,392 downwards.
CCCCCTCCACTTAGCCACACAGAATTTATTTAGAAAGTACACACACGAGCTTGTGTGAGTGTGTGTGTGTGTGTGTGTGTGTGTGTGTGTGTGTGCGCGCGCATGCGCACGCACGCCTGTGTACTTACAGGCAAACAGTAGCATTTTCACTTCCTCCCGGAGTGGTGTCTTTTCACCCTGGGACCATTGCCCCTGGGACCACACGGTGCTACACCCTGATGCCAGTGCCCGGGTGGCCACCACTGCAGCCTACAGGTGCTTTCCTATCACCATGGATTGTTAGGTCAGTCAGTGTTTTAGGACTACGCCAGGGACTCACTATTACCACCTCCAGCCTCCAGTGATGGGCTACCTGAGGCATAAACAAGAACGCCTTCCCGGGCAGAGCCCCCTTGGGCCTCCCTTAGGTACTCTGCCTGCTGCCCCCTCTGTGGTTGCTGTAGCACTTAGCTTCTGGGCTGGGGATGAGGGTGGGGCTGCCCCAGACTCTCTCACAGATGGTTTCTGCTGTGCGTGTGAAGGTGAGAGACAGGACAGGCTGTATCCAGGTGCCTGGTACAGCATGCAGGCACTGTGGGAACTCAGAATAGCCATGCCAGGGCATTGTGGGTATTCAGAATACCCATAGGAAGGTTCCAGGTGCTTGGCACAGCATGCAGGGCATTGTGGGAACTCAGAATACCGATGTGGAGATTCCAGGACTCTCAGGATCTCTGCTGGCCCTCAGGTGAATGAAGAGTTAAGAGGACCCCAGGCACCACACCCTTGTCACAGAGGTTGTCTCTGTCCTACCCATGATTCTGGGACTTGAAGAGGCACAAGTGACACCTCCCCTCTGTCTCCCAACAGTGGAGAAGCTCCAGGCTGCCTTCACTGTCCTGCGGGCCTTTGGCTCTGTGTCCACTGGCCACAGCCGCAGGGCCACACGCTTTGCCATGGTGATGAGCTTGGACTTCAGTGCCACAGGCCGCATCACTGCTGCTCAGCTCCAGGTGAGGCTCAGGGACGGACAAGGGCTCCTTAAGGTGTGGGGCCTGCACCCACTCTCCAGTCAGTAGCCTGGGATGTGTCTGAATGTGTGCAGCTCCTCAGGGACAAGGGTTCCACGAGGCTCGGCTCCCCAGAATGTTGGAAGCAGCTAGCATGGTGTGGCTCTGGGGTAGGGGTGCGATGCAGTACAAACACAATCCAGGTGCTAGGTGACACACATGTTGAAATGTAACAGATCCATACAGAAGCCTGTCGCTGTGTGCCGGACATGCGGCCTGTCCTCCTCTCCACCATTCCAGCTGAACAGAAAATAAAACTGAGCATTAGGGGAGATGGCCGCACAGCGTCTTGTGACAGCCCACCTCAGAGAGAGCTGGCTCTTCAGCACCACCATGCAGGGTGGCAGGCTTCGATAAGGACGGCTCTCTTGCCTTTCATGGAAGCTGGAGGACTCTGTAGCTTGTCTGATTGCCTGTGGGGTTCTGAACCTGGGGCGAGGTCATCCCTGTGATGAGGCCTCAGGGAGTTTGGAGGTGGGGCACTCTGGTGGGGCTTTTGGGGACCAAGTGTTGGGGACCTGGCCTCACACTGTTCGTCTTGCCCTCACAGACAATGCTTCTGGAGAGCAGGCACGTGGCCTGGCAGCCACAAGGGGAAGGCAACTTTGAAGTTTTCTCTCAGCTGCTAGCTGGGTTGGATATGGATCTCAGGTGAGTACTTGGGCCAGCTGAGGCAGCGGGATGAAGAGGGCCCAGTGTGAAGCTCCAGCTAGAGCTGAGAGGCTGGGTTTCGGGGTGCTGAGGACCCCAGTTGCCTGGGCTCTGCATAAGGGCTAGGGATGTTGCTCACATTTTGAGATTGAAATCTCAGTCCCTTTCTCGGGAGCACTGTGTGAGGTCGGAGCGTGGGGGAATTATGGAGAGAGGCCCTGGTACAAACAGTGATGGAGGACGGGTACACCGTGGTGTGTCCTGGGGCAGCTGGGTGTGACCCTGCAGGGGGACCCTCCTGCTCTTGCTTCTGGCATGGGCAGACCCTCACTTCCAATCCTCTCTTCCAGGACGGAGCTGAACCTGCACCAGATGGCAGAGAGCAGTGCCTTTGGCATGGGCGTGTGGCCCCAGGTAAGTGATCGACCTCCCGGGTGCATCCTAGTCCCAGGGCCAGGCTGGGAGGTGATGGAGGGCCCTTTGTTCTGGCTCTGCAGTTGGCAATGCAGGAGCTGCCTTCATAGAGTCTGGGCTGACTGAGGAAGTGAGACTTGTCTCTGAACCGGGAGGGGCATGGTGGGTGAGGCCTGAAGCAAGTGGGTCCCTCCAACTCTGGCTTTGACTGTATCCAAACATCGGTGACATCTTGCACCAAACCTTCCTCTCCAGTGCTTTCTGACCCTCCTTTGCCCTCATTCAGCTGTGATGACACTGGGTTAAAGGTCAGGACTCTGGGTTAAAGGTGATGACATCTTGCATCAAACCTTCCTCTCCAGTGCTTTCTGACCCTCCTTTGCCCTCATTCAGCTGTGATGACACTGGGTTAAAGGCCAGGACTCTGGCACTGTAGTAGGAAGTCAAGCAAGGATAAATGTGGCCGTGAGAGAAGAACATGGAGGAGGAGGAAGTGAGACTGTGGGCTTCAGAGGGAGATTGGAAGAGGTGCTTGACCTCAGTCAGGGCAGGTTTCATAGCCAAGGACACGGGGCCAGGCTGACATTGGGTTCTAAAGAATGAGTATGAGAATGAGTATGAAGATGAGGTAGAGAGGAGTCAAACCAGATCAAGGTACAAGGGCCAGTCCCTCTCGAAGCACAGATGCAAAAACTTCTCAATAATATACTTGCAAATTAAATCCAAGAGCACATTAAAAAGATCGTTCATCAAAAGACGTTGGCTGCATTCCAGGGGTGCAGGGATGGTTCAGTGTATGCAAATCAATAAATACAATATGTCATGGAAATGGAATCAGGGCGCATGTCACAAACCTTTCAAGGGATGCAGAGAGGGCTGTTGACAAAATCCAACATCCTTCATGACAAAATTCCTGAGGAGCCTAGGAGTAGAAGTCGTCTCAACAACATGAATGCTGTGGGAGAACCCAAAGCTTCCCACGGACGTGAGGAACAGGACAGGAGTCTCTGAAGCTTCCCACGGACGTGAGGAACAAGACAGGAGTCGCTGAAGCTTCTCACGGATGTGAGGAACAGGACAGGAGTCCCTGAAGCTTCCCACGGACGTGAGGAACAGGACAGGAGTCCCCGAAGCTTCCCACGGATGTGAGGAACAGGACAGGCATCCACACTGCTCTCCTACTCAGCAGCTGTGGGGTCTGCGCCAGGACAGAAGGACGAGAAGCCGACAATAAACAGGGAAAGAAGGGGTCACAGTATCATTAGCGGCAGATGACCTGATTCTGTGGCCCTCAGGACTCCACCAGGAATCTCAGAGTTTGCAGATACCCTCATTAGAGTGGCAGGACCACAAACAACACACACAAGGCAGCAGCCCTCCTCTGCGCCGATGACAGACGTCAGGGAAAGAAATCAAGGAGCCAATCCCATTCACAATGACCACAGAAAACATCTTGCAATAAACACAACCCAGCAATCCAAAGCCCCAGGCAGCGAGAACCTTAAGACACGAAGGGAAGAAACTAAAGGAGACACTAGAAGATGAAAAGACCGCCCACAGGCACTGCAGGATCAGTGCTCTAAGTGGCTGTTCTACCAAGGCCACCTGCAAATTCAACATCCCCACCCAGGTTCCAATGCCATCTCTCATGGATGTAGAAAAACAGCCTTGAAACTCACAGAGAAGCAGAAGGGACCCGGGGCAACCAAAGCAATTCTGAGAAAAAGCGAGACTGTGGGAGGTGTCACTATGCGCCATTTCTGGTTAACCCGCGGAGACAGAGCAGTGAAAGCACCACAGGACAGACGTGGACAGACATATTGATGGAACTGAGGACCCAGACACGAGATGGTGTACCCACAACAACAATACCCCCTGGGAAGAGACAAGCATCTTCAGCAAATGGTGCAGAATGAAGCTCTCTCCTCACCCCACAAAAACCGACTTCAGATGAACCAGACCCCAGTCCGAGGCTCCACACTCTGGAGTTGCTAGGGGAGAACTTCCGTCGCCCAGGGAACAATGCCAACTCTGACGAAGGAAGCACTGTGGAAAAAAAAACCTTCTGTACAACAAAGGACACAACAGGAAAAGGTGACCCACAGAACACCAGAGGCTGGAAGAGGATTATCTAGAATGTGCATCTAGGGTACACAAAGAACTCCAAAAGTAATGAAGCAACAAGAAACCAAAACACCCATTGACAGTGAACTAATCAAGTGAGCAGACGCTTCTCAAATGACAAGACATAACCAGCCGCAGTCAGAATGGATGTCATTAAGGAAACATGACAACCGCTGACAAGGATGCAGGCCAAGGGGCCCCTCATGTGCTATGAGGGAGTGTGAATGAATCCAGTCACCAGGGAAGCCGGTGGGGAGGCTCCTCAGGAAACTAAGGTCCATGTGACCCAGAGGTGCAGCTGGGTGCTGACACAAATGTCCCTGAGTCAACTTACCACAGGGATGCTGGCACCCCAACATCCACCACATTACAGCAGTAATTTCTGGAACCAGCCTGGGTGTCCACCAACACAGAGGTGGACAAAGAGAATGTGGGATTTGTAGTGGCATTGCCTGCAGCTGTGAAGGGGAAGGGAGCTCTGGCTCCTTAGGAAAATGAATGCGATGGGAGACTTGGGTTAAGTGAATTGAGATGGTTTTGGAAATCTGAGCCGTGTGGTCCCTGCACTTGTGGTTCCTGGGTTTTCTACAGATAGATACAGTCGTAAATGTGCAAATGATGTGGATGTGATGTGAAAATGGGAAACAGAGGAGCTTAAGGGGCAGGGGAGGAAGGGCCCATGGGGTGAAGCAGTATCTCTGTTGTGGCTATGGTCCTGCGGGTGGATGGCAGCCCCTGCCTGAGATTCGCTGTCCACGCCCCCATCTCCAGAGGTCAGCTGTGAGCAGTGGAAAAGCCAGAGAGGAGCAAGTCAGAGCTTTCAATTGGTCACCATTCTGTGCTGTGCTTCTATTTTATTATCCATTGTTGTCCGCCTCAGTTTCTCCCTGGTGGGTATGCAGGAGAGCAAGTGGGCCGTGTTGTCCGTAGCTCTGAGGGTCTGAAGTGTGACCCTGTGGGTGAGGCAGCCTGAGAAGGGAAGTGGCTCTTGTGATTTCTAGCCTAAGCAAGCTGCTGAACACATGGACACAGCATACACATCACAATTGCTGTAGACATGCACGTATGCATGCACATACATACACACACCACAAACAGACATACCACAGACATGCACATATACATACACAGACACACATACTGCAGACATATACATACATACTGCATACATGCCACATGTGCTATGGACATGCACATACACTCATACCACAGACACACACACATGACACACACACATATACCACATACATTCCACACATGCTATAAACAAGCACAGACATACGCCATAGACATGCCACACATGATACAGACATGCACACATACACACATGTCATAGACATGCCACACACTATAGACATGCACATATGGATATACATGCATCCCACATACCACACATGCCTCTAGCCTGCTAAGCCTTCCTGTAACCACTGTGCCTTAATTGAGCACCACACGTAGATGACACTGCATGCTTGCTGTGGTGTGAATGACCCTGAAAGGTTGGAGACTTTAACCCCTAAAGTCTTCGGTGTCTGGAAAGGGAAATTTGGGAGGTGTTCAGGAATCAATAATGCCCTGAGGGTGGGCTCCCATGGTGGTGTTGGTGGCCTGAGCCAGCCAGCTTTCTCTGTCTCACTACGTGCCAGCTCTGCCAGCTCAGGGTGCAGCTGAGGCCCCTCCAAATGCAGTGCTGTGCTTGGGATTTCCCAGACAGCCATCCCAGGAAGGCATGCATTAGCCCATCTTAGACATTTTAAAATTGCTGCAAATGAAGAGCAACCCTTTGGATCCAACTTCTTTTGATTCAGCATTGGGTTTGGAAGCCACACACACACACACACACACACACACACACTCACTCACATACATACACACACACACTCACACACACACGTGAATATGATTGGCTTGTCCTTTTTCCTTGCCATATAGAACTCCTTCCCTGGGCTCGGGATCCACCACTTTCTGCTCAGCTTCATCCCTAGTACCCCGCTTGCTCAGGGTGACATATCCATTCATCTGATTTATTTCTGGTTTCACTGTTTTTACTCAAGAGCAGATTGGTTAGGGCGCTGTGCAGTTGCTTAAAGAACAGTGGGCTCCCTGCCATTGTCCCGAGCCTCATCACATTTGACAGGAAGACACCTCCTTGATAACACACGTTCTCTGTTTCCAAAGCGACCCGGGCTGTGAGGACAGAGGAGTGAGGCTTTCTGGGAGTCTCCCCTCCCTCTCACAACAGCAAAGTGCTGGGTGATAGGTTCTATCTATTATTCAAAATCAGGTGCTCCTTGCTGACATCAGGAGTCAGAGCAATCCCACATCCTGTCCTCTGCGTATCCTTTCCCTGCTACTTTGAAATCTCATGAATAACCAGGCTCTTGTTGTGGGAATCCTCCCTTCCCTGTGTGCTGTGGAGGAGCAGCTGCGGTTGCTAGGCTGAGTCCCTGGTTGCTAGGGACTTTGTGGTTCTGTGGTGGCCCAGAAATACGACGGAGCGCTGGGACATGCTTCTGCTGTTAATTGAAACACTTCCAAGGCGAATCTCTCAATGTCACCACCTGCTTTGATGTCGCTCCAATTGACCAAGGATCCTTGTGTGTCTCTCAGTTACCCGCTGTGGCTGGAGCAGAAAAGAAACGGCCTGGGCAGGACTCAGGAAGCCTCTGGTCTTATGTTAGTTAATTGGCTGTGTGACCTTTGGCATCTGTCGTGCCCTCTCTGGGCATGGAACTCAACAAAATTCAAGGACTCGTCAGCTCTAACAGACTGCCCTGCCTTGTATCCCCCAAATTCTTTACTTGGATCATGTGTAAATTGGCGCTACGTGCTATGGCAGGTTACCGACAAAAAGATTCCTGTTCCCGCCTCACTTTCTCTTTACCTTCCAGGCTTCTGAATTGTGTGTCCTTGGCCAGATGGCTCACACACAGAACTACTTTTAGATTAATTTTAATATTCAGTCAAATATAATTAGAACTATAAATCTGACAAAAAGAGAAAAAAAGACACTTGATGATCAATAACCCATAGACATCTCGCTGGGCCAGTCTTTGCTGCTTCAAATTCTCTGCCAACTTCTCTTCCTCCCACAGGGGGTGGAAAGCAAACACTACTCCAGCTTCTGAGGTATATCTTGGGGTTTGGTGGCAAAAGGTGGTGTTTTGAAAGGAATCTGGGTCCACTTGGCTTGCCATGGGCTCTTGATTGATTGGTGATGTCTGCTGTGGGTCCAGAAATGGAGTGGGGTTGGGTCTCAGTACTTAATGGTCTCAGCTAGAAACTTAGCTCCTTAGACTTGTGTCTGTGGCTTTCATGACTGACCACAACTGCCTCAGGCCTTGTCTCTCTTCCATCTTTGCCTCACTCACCTCCACTAAAAACCACTTCTGGGTCCTCACTGCCAGCCACCTGCTGTCCTTGTCACCCTCATGCACCCATTCATTCGGTCCATTCCCCACATCTGCCTTTCACGTTCCCACTCCGGTTTCTGCTCGTCCTCTGTGATCTCCCGTGTGCCTGCTCGGGTCTGGGGTCCACCCTGCAGTCCATTTCCCACGCCCCATTGCTTTTATGTCTGCTCACTTCTGCCTTGGGGGGCTCCGGGCACTGGGCTCGAGCTCGGGCTGGAGCTCAGGCTCCTTTATCTTGGCATCCAGACCAGAGCTCAGTGCAAATCGGAGCCTCGATAAAGCCTTCCAAAAAGAGTAAAACCTACCCTGCACCCCAAACTGGACACCAATGACATTTACAATCTTCCCAGAAGTCTGAGTGTGTCTGCCAAACCCAGCCTGGCTTAACCGTGGGTAATTTACTGCGGTCATAAACCAACCGTGCGCCCCGCAGACTGACCTCAGCTCTGAGCTGAGCTTCCAGTCCCTCCACCGTGACAGCCTTTTCTTCTCTCCCCTTCCCCTAGCCTGAAGACAAGCAGAAGGCGGGGGCTGCATTTTCCCAGCTCCAGGGTGCCATGGAGCTGCTGGGCATCTCGGAAGATGAGCAGCGAGCCATTTGGAGGGTGCTGGCAGCCATCTACCACCTGGGTGCAGCAGGGGCGTGCAAAGGTATGTCAGTCCCTCCTGCCAGCTGTTGTCTGATGTGGTGCCTCTCTCAGAAAGGTGGGGGACAGACTCTACCTGTCACCACTCCTGTCTCAGAGTTCCCCAGTGATTTTTCCAGCCAGTGGTGTCCATGAGAACCTGTCATTTCTGCTGTCTGTCACAGCAGTCACCAGGCACATAGGCCACAGAGCACTTGAAATGTAGCCCATAGCTATGGAATTGAATTTAGAGTTGTATGTGTGTGTGTACGTGTGTGAGAGTATTGTATGTGTTTGTGTGCATGTGTGTGTGTGTGTGCATGAGTAATATGTGTGTGGTATGTGTGTATATATCTGGTGTATGTATATGTATGTGTGCATGTATGTATGTGCATGGGCGTGTTGTGTGAATGGTGTGTGTGGTGTATGTGCATGCATTTGTGTGTGCATGTCTGTGTGGTCTATGAGTATGTGTATGCATGTATGTGATGTGTGTGGGCGTGCATGTGTGTATGGGTATGGTGTGTATATGGGTGTGCATGTGTGTGCATACATATGTGTATGTATGTGGTATGTGTATGGGTGTACATGTGTGTGTGCACGTGTGTATGTGTGTGGAATGTGGTGTGTGGTGTGTATGTGTGTTGTAGGACAGAGGAAGCCTTAGAACTTCTTCCTCAGGTTCTGTCTACCTTGGGTTTTCAGACAGAGTCTCTCACTGGCCTGGAGCTGCCCAGTCACAGCAGACTGGCTGCTGTGTCCCAAAGATGTCCCTGTTCCTGCATTCTAGCTCTGGGTTAGCGACAGGCCACCATGCCTGACTTGTGCACATGAGTGCTGGGAATGGACTCACGCTTGTGCAGCAGGGACTTTGCACACCATATCATCTCCCTGGCCCTAGTTGTACGTAATTTTAATGACTAAAATTGCCAGTGGCTTCTGCTGTCCAGAGAAGCCTTAGGCTCTGAGTTGAGGTTGCCCGTGCAATAGACGAGTATTCCCATCACACAGGCTGGGTTCCACCACTCATCCCCATGGTCTGTGATTGACAGCTTCCTGGTTGTGTCTCATCACCAGTGTCTCTGTGGCTTTGGTATCTTGGCCCTTTCCTCTTCAGCCCTTCCCTGCCCTACGGATGCCCTGGTGCCACTGCCCTCGTTGGGAGCTCTTTACAGCAGGCATTTGCCCATTTACACATCTGTGTGTGCACTGTTGCAGTGGTTTCTTGTCTCTCTCACTGCTGTGGCACTATGACAAATGTCCACATCTTGATGACATAAAGGAGTCCAGCCTCTCCTCTGTCAGTGCTGACTGCCAGGTATCTGGAGCAGGCTATGTGCACACCTGTGAAGGCTCATGGGAGCACCTCCCTCTCCAGTCTTTGTCTCTGGCCTTTTTCCTTTAGCATTGTTATCTTACCCTGTTTCTGCCATCACCTGCACTTCCTTCTGGGTTCTCATCTCCTTTTCTGTAACTTCTAAGAACACCGGTCTTTGAGTGTCCATGGTTGGTCTTGTCTTGAGTGCAGCCAAAGTAGAAGGGTCCATGCCCACGAGTTAGAAAGAAGGAAGAGACTAGAGCTGCTCATGTGACCAACTCTCAGCTCTGATAGGCTAGGAGTCCTTGACTGGCAGCTCCAGGCTGCACACAGTGGGCGGGGCTGTCTGGAGGAGGCTTCCTGCCTTCTAGAACAGGTTCAGCAGAAAGAGGAGGTGGTGGGTGAGGGGGAAGAGGGTGAGGAGGAAAAGGAGGAGAAGGCAGAGGACCAGTCCAGCAGACAGCTGGCTCTACCTTCCCGTGTCGACTGGGTCTGCTCTTTGCCTCCAACTGGGCTAGACTGCAGTCACCTGCCATGGTGAAGAGGGGCTCTACTCGACTCCCTCTCCTCTTGGGTTAGTGGGCATCCCCTTGGATGTACAGTCAGACGCTCCCTCGCGTGGACATGCTCAGGATGATAAGAGAGAAATCCATGTCTATAAATACTTTATTAACTCATGGTTATGACAGTAATTTCCTCCACCCCCCACCCTCTACATTATTTTACGGAGAGCTCGTGTCAGTCGGCCCAGAAGCCCTGCCCCGTGATTTACTGTATTTTCCTGCTCTGGAAGATTTCATAATGGGTTGTTCTGGAATCAGCTATTAAAAATCCACAGTCGTGTGTAAACGCCTCTGCCTTGTGTCACAACAGATCGCTCTGAAATATATTAGGCTCATTTTCATTAATCAGGGACCCTGCCTGAGCCTCCTCAGCCTGCTTTGGAAGCCTTGAAACCAGCATGCTTTGGGGAGGAAGGTGTGGAGTCTCGTGTCTGGATGGGGGCTTTGTGTAGTGACAGTGTGGTGACATGCGCACCAGTGCTCCTAGAAGCCTCGAGAACACTTGCATATGTGTTCTGACTGCAACAGAGAGGCTGCTGGGGAGGGCTGCCTCAGTTTCCTTGCTGGGGCTGTGAGGAGGCTCGGATGGGCACCTGAACTTGGATCCCTGGCACCCACATAACATGGGCATGGTGACTGTCATTTGTATCCCTGATGGGCTTTCTGACCAGATAGTCTAGCTTGCACACTGGTTTCCAGGATCAGTGAGGGGCTCTGTCTCGAAGAACAAGAAGGAGAGAGACAGGGAGAACGCCTAATGCTGATGTCTGCCCTCTGTATGCACAGCACACAGGCACACAAACATGTACATGTGACAGTAGACAGACGAGAGCCTGCACTAAGTGCACCTAGTGGTTACACCAGGAGCAGCAGGACGTTAATACAAGAGTTGGCACCCACGTGGGGCCCGTACACACCCACTCCTGTCTGCCTGTGTTCTCTACGTGAGGAAATGGGAGCCTCTCATCAGGTGTCACACGGCAGCTACACCCTTGGGTTCTTGTCATTCCTGAGATGAACAGTCACAGGCTGTGTGAAATCTCTGCAGTTTAGGGACAACACGGGAAGTGAGGTGGCAAAGATTGTCCCAGTGGCATCTCACAGGTAAAGCCAAGCCCTGCAGGTCGCGTGGATCTCCTGTGACCCATGACTCAGCCACAACCTGGGTAGGTCCTCGCCTTCTCTCCGACCTCCCTTGGTGGCCACCAGCTGGGCCTCAGGCCATCTGCTCCTCCCCACCGGCTGACCCATCACAGTGACGTAGTTAGGGAGTGCACAGATGCCATGTGCCACAAACGTCCGCAGAGCTGGGACTCTCTTGTCTTTGTGAGCTCTTTGGTCTCCATTCTGTCCTGTGGCACTGACTCTAGGTTTGCTCCATGGGGTGCAGCTGTGAAATGCCTCCCATGAGTAACCATGCATGGTGTCACTCCACTTAAAGGTACTGGCGAGTGACAGGCTCAGATTCCCTCTGCAGTGCTCGTCTGTGTAAGACAGTGGTCAAAGCACAGGCCCTGAGACCCAGCTGAATCCAGCATTCCTGTATATGCATGCTGTACCTCTGTGAGGGCTAGCCTCAGACTCTGGGGCTTCATCATGAGTTACTACATCCTAAGAGTTGTAGCATTTGTAAAATCAAAGGGCTCACTCCCCTTGGGGTCCCTGACGTGAGGTTCCCCATGTGGCTGTTTTCTACATGTGGCTGATAGAAGCTATGCAGGTCAAGCTGTCCTGGGCTGAGTGGAGAGCTCCATTCTACTCATGGTGTCCGGTCTCTCCATGTGGGGAGCTTGGGCTTCATGGGGTCTCAAGGCTCCAGGACCCCAAGTACATGTTTGTCAGGACAGCGCTGGAAACTGTCACTTTTCTGAGCTGTGGTACTTTGTCCTGTTCCATTGGTTAAAAGCTTCAAGGGCCAAAAAAGGCAGACTCCACCCCCAGAGATGAGAACGCTAGCTTCCCTAATAGTGTCCCTGGATATCAGGGTTGTGTATCATATGCTGTGCTTGTCACTGAGCTGGCTTTGTGACTCACTGGGCCCTGCTGGTTTCTCAGGGTAGTGTAAGAATCAGCTCTGTAACTGATTCTGATGGCTTCAGGGATGTCCTACCACACACTGCCCAGCTCCTTCTGAGGAGACAGAGACTGACCAGGATCTTCTCGTGTCTCCCAAGGACACTTCTGAAAGTGTCTATTTGCTCTTAGGACACACACTGGTGTCCATTTCTCCATATTGGGGCCTCTGGTTGCATGAGCCTAAAAGCCATGGCAGTGCTCTTTGAACAAACTCATCCTGGAATCTGGCCACTCCTTTGCTCCATCTAAGGCTCCATCTAAGTGGGTGGGTGGCTTTGTCTCTTGGTTTTCAGAGATGACTTGGCAGACAGAGAAGGAGTCACCTTGGCTCCAGATACTAAGGCTCAGAGATATTCTGTGGTTCCAAAGTCCAACAGCATCCTGCAGTGTTGAGCTCAGGGACTGTCTCTAAAGTTTCCTTGAGGCTGCCTGGTTGTGCTCATCCCAAGGTGGGTACTCAGAGCACCACACTTTCGTAGGGGCCCTTCCTTGGTTCCATCCAATCCTCTGATGTCTCCACAGCACTCTGCTGTAGAGGTTGAGCTGAGCAGAATGGGGGACAATTCCAAGTTGAGACTGTGGATGCTCCCAGGGCCAGGCTGATCTTTCCAACTGGGACAATTCTCTGTCCTTGGGGACTCAATGTTCTCATCTCTAAAATGTGACAGTAATGTCCATGTCAATACACTTGCAGGACTGACTCCCTTTAATCTGACCATTTATAGCCCCCCTCCCGGTTTCCTTAATACATATGTGAATATTATCAGCCAGAAGTTCTACCTGGTGAGCGAGCGTGGGCCTATCTTCACTCCTCCCCATTCCCTGTAGCTCTCCACAGAAAGTGGAGCCACATGTCACTGTTCCTGCTGACCCTCGCTGCTGGACAAAGAGGACCACAGCAAATAGAATCCAGTATGGCAGCCGGAATGAGGGCAGCTCATGTCTCTGGCTTATATGGCTTGGCCTCTCTTCCCCTTGAAGGCCAGAAGCATGCTTCATTTATTTGCCTTCACTAAACTCAGCAGCCTGCTTAGCATTGACCCGTCGCCTAAGGGACGATGCAGTTGGACCATATATAAGGGGCTGGTGATGGGAGGGAAGTGAGCAAAGACCACAGTCAACTCCCGCCACCTTGTAAAGATGCTGGGTGCTGAATGAATGGGGCTGTAATTTGGAGGCCCAAGGGGCTCACTATGCAGTGTCACTAACAACAAGGGCCCAGCACCCCACCCTTTTGGATACTAATGGAGCCAGTCCACGTGTAGCTGGAGGAGGTGGGCGGATGCACTCTAGGCTGGGAGCCTCTGAGCACAGAGCAAGCATGGGCACAAGGCAGTGTCTTCCTTGCTCTGTCCAGGGTGCCCCTCTCTGCTGTTTCATGGCTGTGGTTCCGTCTACACCGAGTGTCTCTGAACAACAGAAATACTCTGAAAGGATTCAGTACCAGCCAGTAAAGCTGCTTCACACCCTGCTTCTGGCTGCACCCAGGACCCGGTGGATGACCCGAGCTGTGCCTTTTCCTCCCCTAAGTGGCTTCTGGTCTTGGTGCTGTCACAGTCACAAGATGAAGCTGCAAGTCCCCTTTCCCTTTTTCTCCCCCTCACTCCTCCTTTCTCTTACAGTTTTTTTTTTTGGTTTAGTTATATTATGTGTGTGGGTGTTTTGCCTGCATGTATGTCTGTATCACATTCACGCCTGGTGCGGGGGGGGGCCAGGAGAGGGTTCAGTTGCTCTGGAACTGGAGTTATAGAAGGTTGTGATCCATCACATGGATGCTGGGAACCAAACCCAAGTTCTCTACAAGAGCAACAGTGCCCTTACTCACTGAGCCATCTCTTCAGCCCCCCTGCCCCCAACCCTTCTGTGTCTACAGCAGACCCTCAGCTGCCCTGGGACTCCGCCTTCACTTTTCCAGACCACATAGATTGTCTACAGAAAGTGAGGTGATGCTGGGTACAGGAGAAGAGTTCCAGGCAGGCGGCAACCTTGGGTGGGCCCACAGGGTCCTGCAGGCAGCTGAACCTATGAGACAGACACAGGGAGAGTGCTCTGGGCTCTGGAGCCCTAACATGCAGGATCTGCACATCTGGTTCTTTCTTCTATCTCCACGTGAGGCCTGGGGTCTGAGTTCCCACCTAAATCTCTGTCCTGGTGGTAGATGGACAGCTGTGGACTGTCACATGACTGGGTACCATGGACATTCCATCAATCAGTCCTGAGACCTGGCCCCTCCCCGTGTCCCTTCTTCCCACGTGCTTCTCAAGGCCAAGTCTGTGCCTGTCTGCCCTGCCCCAGCTGGTAGCTTGGCTTCTGTCCCAGCAGCTGTGCAGCAGGCCTATTCTGGGCCACAGGCAAGAATTTATTCTGCATTTTCTGAGCATATTGAATTCATTCATTAAGCGGGAATGGCTGCTCTGGGATGGAAACAATTAGAAGTTTCTGAAAAATGAACTCCCCGAAGTGGCTGGGGCTGGAAGGCAGAGCTCCGGCAGCTCCTGGCCTTGGGGGTGAGTGTGGAAGCTGCAGTGAGGGGCCTCTGGGGTCCAGCAGGCCATGATGTCCCTTAGTGGTCACCGGGTGCTCCACAGCCACAGGAGGGGGTGTTGAGGATATGTGGTGAAGATGATGGTGGTGCTGTCATGGTGATGCTGATGACAGGGGTGGTTATGAGAAGGGTAATGGTGATGATGGTGGTGCTGTCATGGTGACGCTGATGACAGAGGTGGTTATGATAAGGGTAATGGTGATGATGGTGGTGCTGTCATGGTGATGCTGATGACAAGAGGTGGTTATGAGAAGGGTAA
>NC_022010.1:2495061-2503257 GCF_000317375.1 Microtus ochrogaster | reverse complement strand
TGACAAGAGGTGGTTATGAGAAGGGTAATGGTGATGATGGTGGTGCTGTCATGGTGATGCTGATGACAGAGGTGGTTATGATAAGGGTAATGGTGGTGATGGTGATGACTAAGTAGCTCCCAAGGGATTTATGGAGTGACCCATGTGACCAGCTGTTGCAAAGAGCATGTGGCTGCTGAAAGGGTTCTGGACTGGGCCCAGTTAGATCCAAGTCCCTCCTGGTGTTTTCTTTTCTAGCAGAGTGGCCTCAGGCGAGTCCCTCACAAATTCGCTTTTGGTCCCTTGGTGCTGTTGGTCCTGCTGTCACTTTGTGCAGCACCTTCTGGCTGAGGACTCCCTGAGCTTTCTGCTCCACAATTGTGTCCTCTGTGTAGGGACACTGCTAGTTGGCTTTACATCCAGTGTCTAACTTTTACTCTTAAATGACCCAATGGGAAAGTGACCAGCCCATTTCACAGATAAAAAGACCAAGACCCAGAAAGAGGATATCTCTTACTTGAGAAATCACAATGACAACAAAACCGTCTTTGGACCTCTGGCCTCTGGCTCTTCCCAGTCTCCCAGCACCACGAAGAGTCCCGGACAACCACTCCCCACTGAAGTCTTGATTATGCTATTTCGAGAGATCTCGCTCAGGTCTATTCCTCTCCCCTTGTGAATTCTCAGTGCACAGGGCACACTGTAGCCTCTGAGAACCCTTCACCAAAGCCTGCTGGGTCTGTAAGTTACCCCACCTGAAGTGTCCACAGGATACCATCACGGCCCACTCCCCACCGCAGCCTTAGCCATGATGCCCATCCCTGTTGGTCAGGTGTAACTCAGCAGCAGTTTCTGGATGGTTTTGTCCAGATGTGCAAGCAGCAGAGCCTGGTGCTGATGCCAGCTTCCTCCAAAGCAACAGGAGGAAGTCACGTGGGTGGGCAAAGTGTCAGGGTAGGAGCTCTGTGAAGCAGGAAGCTCTGTATGAGTGAGGGACAATGCTTCCCATGGTGCCCGTGACAGCATTTGCCTGGAATTTGGGTCAGAAACTCAGTTCCTGGAATGTTTCTTCTTAGGACATGTTCTTCTTGATGTATCATTCATGAGGGTGGGTGGTTCTGGGGTGCAGATCTAGGGCACCCACAACCTTTCCAAGTCTTCACACTGCTCTCTTCTGACCGTTGCTGTCCTCATTTTGAGGAAATTGAAACTGAATATCTGGGAGTCAACCTGACTTTTTAGGACATTGTGTGGTACCAAGAGGAAGAAACCTGGTCAATCACCCTCATCCACTTAGACCATGAAAACTGCTATGGGCAAGTTCAACAGAACCACCGCATACGGGCTGCCCAATCGTGCTTCAGCATTGCCAGGGCACAGAACCACTGCGTACGGGCTGCCCATGCATGCTTCGGCATTGCCAGGGCATAAATTTCATTTTCATTTGTGGCACCAAGTGGTAGAAATGGGATTTGAACCAGCCATTTTGTCCTTGGAGCTAACTCCTGTTCTACCTGCAGCAACCACAACCACAATTCTTTGAGCTTATCTCTTCTCTGCAGGTGGCCACAGTCTTCCCAGGCTTCCGAACTGTAAATCTCTGTGTGAGGCAGAGGGAGCCAGATGCTCTGGTGTTATAAATAAACCCCATAATGTTGAGTAATCAGGAACAACTCAGCTATTGTCGGAAGGAGAAATAACTCGGTTATTAATAAATGCAGGAGGTCACAGTAATTGATAGCAATTGAACTCACTGTGTGCAGGGACATAGCTATGCCATTGTACACTTGCGTGCATGCTCGCTCCCTCCCTCCTTCTCTCCTTCCGCCCCCACTCTCCTCCTCCCCTCCCCGAGTCCTCAACCCTTGCCTCGGCAGGTAGATTTGAGTCATAGACTCTGCAGCTCCAGGATCTTCTCTTGCAACTTCCTTTTCTCCCTCTCCCTCCCCCTTTATTCTCTGTTTATATTTGCCTGCCGGGTGGCTCTGGAGACAGAGTAACCATCGGGGCTCTTTTAGCTGAGCCAGAATTTCCCAGACCAGTGTCTGATGGGACACAGGAACTGCGGCAGGCTCTGTGAAGGTGTTCTAGGGTTAAACTGGGTTAAGAAGAATGTCCTCTGCTGGAGGCTCACAGAAACTGCTCTAAGGGCTCTGAGAAGTCCCGCAGCTGTGATACATAGCCAGGCTGTGACAAGGATATGATACAGGAATCATTTTCCTGTGTGTGTGTGCACAGCTGCCTGTGATTTTGGAGGTCAAAGGTGACTTTGGCTGCCTTCCTCAATCTCTCTCCACCTTACTGTTTTTGAAACAATGTATCTTGGGCATTCCACTTTGGCTAGACTAACTGGCAAGGCCAGCAAGCCCCAGGCTTCCGTCCCCACCTCTCCAGTGTTGGGACTGCAGGCCTGTACCCCTGGCTTTCCCCATGGGTTCTGGGGATCTGAACTCAGGTCCTCCCTTTACTGATGGGGCCGTTTCTGTCCCCTTTTCCTCGAGTATGTTCGATGAACTTTGGGGAGACTGACACACAACTCTGAGACCACCTGCCCTATTCCACACCTCTGTTGTCACTGAGAATCACCAAGTCAGCTCTGCCTAGCCCGGCTGCTGTTGGCTTGAGACTGGTCTCAGTCAGACATGGGGGCAGCCTCTGGTGAATAAACAAGATGTCAGAGAAAGAAGGCAGCTTGCCAGGAGCTTGCCTTCCTCTCTGGACTCTTTCCTGGGCCACCTTCATTTGAAGGGAAGCCCAGCTAGACATTGGTTTCTGTGGCCATGGCCAGTGGTCCCTCCCGAGCCTTGGCTGAAGATGCTAGGGTGAGTTCAAGGGCAAGGGTGCATGTGTGATGTGAGGCTGGAAGGCCAGGAGGGGCTGTGCCAGCAAGAGGCAGCGCTGCCTGTCCATTCTCACCAGACACCCAAGAAATGGCTGGCGATCCGTACACACTGGGAGTGACCTCTGTTCTCAGAGGATATTACAGCTACAGCTTCTGGACCCCTAGAAGGTAATGAGAAGAGCGTCAGTCCACAGCAGGAGAGGCCCACCCTGCTCCCTGGCAGAACTGGTTTCCATCTCTCTCTTTGATGGTCCCCCTCTGCCCCTCTGCCCAGCTCCTTTTGGTTTTATCTTCACATTGATGTTGTCACACTGTTCTGATGGTTCATATGGCTGACTCCTCGGGGGCAGAGGAGCACTCTCATCCTTCAAGTCTTGCGAAGGGAGGAAGGGCGGCGTGAACAGGACTGGCCATCAGCCGTGCAGCTCATCCACTCCTGGACTCGTTCCTCACCGGGCGACTTATCCCAAGGCCAAGGCAGAAGCCTGGTGACAGCAGTGAGCTCTCAGTTCTCTACTCCCCCATGGATGGCAGAAGAGCCAAACAGCTTCTCCACAGGGGCCTGGCAGGCTCCAGGCCACTTCCTGTAACACCCTGGACAGTAAGCTTGAGCGTGTCGTGCGTAGTTGTCTTTCCATCTGCGCATTCTTTCGGAGGAGAAACTCTATCTATAGACGGGGCCCAGGCAGAGTCCCTGGCACGTACCCTGTACTCAAATCTCAACGATTATCATTACTGTTAACTGGTAGCCTTGCGGAGGAAAGGATCAAACCCAGAAAGCCTTGCTCCTCCAGATGCTGGGAATCCCCCCATTCCGTGTCATCCCCCACTGCAACCTCAGTGGTGACCTTTTGAGGAGCACAACAGTGTCTCTGGCTTTGGAGGAGTTAGTAACAGACACTGGGCTAACACAGGACCTTCTCTCAGTAGAGAAGTAACCTTAGTCAACAGAGGGCACCCAGTGGGGACACTGATGCTAGCTAGCAGTCTCCTTGGTACATAGCCATTTCTGGAAGCAGTCAGCAGACCTGCAGGGGGTGCCCTGCCCTGCAGGAACCTGGAAAAGAGCGCCCCCTGGAGTTTATAGGTGAAGCTTCAGTGACAGTGAGCAGGGCCCTCCTGTGGGGCTCCACCCTGTCCTTGTGCCCTTCTAAAAGGATGTTGGGGGCTCTTCTGATCCTTCATGGATCGTAATAACTATGAGGCCGCCTGAGTAGTGGCTACTACTGAGAAAGGCAGTGGTGGAAATTGGAAACTGAGGCTGTTTCTTCCTGGTAATCTCACCCAGTTCTGTCTCTCTCCCCCTCAAGTGGCACCCCTGAGCTCTTGTTACTCCTGGGATGGGCTGCGGCCATTGTCCCTGTCTGATCAAAGATGAGGAGTCAATTTTTAGTTAAGCTCCTATGCTACTGACCAAGTTCCCTTCAGACCACTTTGGC
Organism: Microtus ochrogaster; assembly: GCF_000317375.1. NCBI lineage: Eukaryota > Metazoa > Chordata > Mammalia > Rodentia > Cricetidae > Microtus > Microtus ochrogaster. The sequence continues at coordinate 2,498,997 of NC_022010.1, read as the reverse complement.
TTCACTAGCTGGAGACCCTTCAACAGACCCTGGAAATGTGCCTGTAGGCCAGGAGGACCCACAGAGCTCAGAAGACAACCTCAGAACCTCTAACTCCTCCCAGAAACCTCACCCCACCCCCTCCCCAGCTCCATCAGCTCCCTGACGCTGGACAAATCACTGTAGGTGTGATGGGGGCAGGGACTCCAGAGCAGATGTGCATGGTGGAAGAAGGAAGCCTCTTCTGGGGTAATGGGCTGTCCAACTTCTCTCTCATGCCTGCTCAGCTCCCTTTCTAACAAAGAGAGAGCTGGCTGGCTTCAGCCTTGGAGACAATAGATCTAATTAGAATCTAATGGGCTGCTGGCACCTGCGTATTTCTGCTTTCTGTTGTGACAGGTGACAATGATTCTCACTAGACACAGAACTAACATTTCCTTTCACAATGTGTTTGTCTACGAGAAATAGATGACAAGGTCCCATCGGGGACTGTGGATCTGGGGGTCCTAGGGAGGTGCTGAGTTTCCTAAAGGTGACATTTGAAGGATGGGCTTTGGCGAGCGACAGCAGGTTCTGCTTCTCAGTGGCTGTCTATTGTCTGTTGATTTTCTGAGTCGTTTTTCGCATCTTTAAGTGACAATGACCTCCATAGCAGCAGTGAAGGAAGGAGGCTGAGGCTTCAGGCAGTAGAGTGAGCTCAGACCAGCCTGGGTTGGGTAGTGAGACCTTGTCTCAAAAAAACAATGCACAAAAATGCACAAGTGGTAATAGTGCTAGAATGCTCTGGAAATTTAGTAGTAATGGCAAACAGGATGGGCTAACACATACCAAGATGGGGGCAAATATAGACTCCCAAGTTCCAAATGAGGGGAGCGGAAAATACAGCATGTTAAATAAGAGAAGGTCAACAAAGCTTGACTACCCTTACTGTTGACACCATACTCACTGCCACCATCATGACCACCATCATCGCCATCATCACCATCATCACCGCTACCACCATCACCATCATCATCACCACCATCACCACCAACACCATCATCACCCCCACCATCACCATCATCATCACCACCATCATTATCATCAACACTATCATCACTACCATCATCACCACCATCATCATCACCATCATCACCCCCGCCATCATCACCACCACAATCATCACCACTATCACCATCATCACCACCATCACCACCACCACCATCATCACCGTCATCACCACCATCACCATCATCACCATCATCACCACCACAATCATCACCACTATCATCATCATCACCACCATCACCACCACCACCATCATCACCAACACCATCATCACCGCTGCCATCATCATCACCACCACAATCATCATCACCACCATCACCACCAACACCAACACCATCATCACCATCATTGCTATAGCATCATCATCACTTGCAATCATCATGGCCACCACCATCACCACCACCATCAGCTGCGTCATCAACTATGATTGAATTCCTCAGGTCTCATTTTCACCATCCTTGCAAAGTGGCATTTGTGGTGAGCTTCCTGCGTAGCTGGCCCACAGGAGCACCCAGTAAGCAGCTGCTATTTTCCATCTTCTCCAGGTAGCACTGGTTAAAGTCTCAGGCAGAGTCTCTCCCACAGGGTTCCAGTTTTGCCCTGAGACTGATTGTTCAGATGTCTCCTTGGCCCACTGGGCCCTGGCAGCCACCTGGGGGGCAGAGGGATGTCTGCAGGGAGCCGTGGTTTGTGAGAAGACAGGAGACATTGTGATTTGTTTTAATTAGTCAGTTATTTGTATTTGGGTCACAAATCAGTTCACAGCTACTGTAGGGAATTTAGAAAATGTCAATTCTTCACTCTGTCTGACTATGTTCCTGCTTGCCATGTAATTTTCAAAGATGTAAAAACATCTGTTTCTTTGTGTGGCATGTATAGACAACGACCACACGCTAGTCCTCTCCTTCAGACGGTTGGGTCTGGGGACTGCACTCGGGCCTTTCAGGATTGGTGGCAGCACCCGGCCTGCTGGGCCATCCCACCGTGCCCTCCCTCCTCACTCTTCTCATTGTAGGAGCACTCTAGAAACGACGTCACAGTATCTTGAGGGTGGTTTTCCACCCACTTTTGCTTAAGGGCATCATCTGTAAGCACCGTGTGTGCTACACAGTCAGGAAGTGTTTTAAATGGTGCCCCGTGATTCTCTGACGACCCCACTTTGCTGCCCTCCTTGTTGTGCTCCAGGTGGACTGCTTGTTTTTCACACAGCACCCTCACTTCTGCCCCGGGGCTTTCCCATCGCCTCCTCACCTCTAAGCTCCTTGCTGGTCACCGCACAAGCCCAGTGTCACATCTCTCCAGGGTTCCTCTGGGCAGCAGACATCCATCTCTCTTTGTCCATTATTCTGGTTTAGTGTCTCCTTGCAGTATGAACTGCCTGAACTCATCTCCCTTGTCTGCCTGTCTGCTTGCTTCTTGCCCAGTTCCCTACCTGGACCATAAGCTGTATGAGGCAGTCACTGTGTATGACTTTCTGTCATGTCAAAGGTGCTCTGTAAATCAAGCTGAGCATGCAGGTGACTGGTTAGATGTGTGGCCGGGTAACCGGGTAAGTGTTTGGGTGGTTGATTGGGCAGGCAAGGGTCAGACAGTAGATGTGCACATAAATAAACACATGGGTGGCTATGCCTAATTCTATCCCATTCTCCATCTAGAGTGTTTCCCTTATTAGCTTGAAAAGAAAAAGACCAAAATAGATGGAAGAGTGGCAGGACTTCCTGAGGTGTTCTTGGGCATGCTGCCACCCTGTGCCTGGCATCTCACCCCACATCTTCCTTGTCCTCTGCACAGTGGGCCGGAAGCAGTTCATGCGGTTTGAGTGGGCCAGCCGCGCTGCTGAGGCCCTGGGCTGTGACTACGAGGAACTGAATTCCGCCACCTTCAAGCACCACCTGCGGCAGATTCTCGAGCAGATGACATCAGGGCCGCAGCGCCAGGGCCTGGAGGACAACGAAGCCTGCTCAGGTACCAAGCACCCAAGGCCACACTCTAGGTGCCCAGCTCCTTGCAGAGACTGCGCTGGTGGCTGCGCTATATGCTTTCTGTGTTTCCACGTGTTCATCACGACAGCTGAGGAAAGTTGCTCTGTGCACAAGTGCCAGGCTAGGGAATGCCAGTGTTGGTGGAAAAGGAAATGGTGCCTCCCTGACTGATGCTTATGGTCAAACAGCTCTCTCTGGCCATTGACCATGGAGGATGCAGAGTCCTGGGTGGGTTCTCTGCTGGGAGAGGGGACATCAGGCTGTGCAGAGGCTGATGTATTTCCACTGTGGTTTGTGTTTGTGGAGTGCTTGATAGGTAGAGGAGGAATTCTACCTGTGTGGGGATGAGGGCGAGGCCGGGACATCTGGAGCTGGGGGGGATGTGGGAGGGAGGATGAAGGGCAGGTACCTATCAGCACACACAGTTGCAGTGACTGATGGGAAGCTGAAGAGTGGCTTAATGAGGGAGGAGGAGGCTTGTTCTCAGGAAATCTCAGCTGGAGAGCTGAGCCGCAAGGAGGAGAGCTGAGAACCCGTAGAAACCATAGGTGAGGGAACGTGACTCAGCGGGCAGAGTTCCTGCCGTGCAAGTGTGAGAACCTGAGTTTGGATTCCCAAGAACCCACCTAAAAGCTGGGCACAGCAGTGTGTGTCAGCCCTGAGGAAACAGAGGCGAGAAGGCCCTGGTGCCCGCTGAGCCGGTGAGTTACTGCTCAGTGAGGGGCTTCCTCTCAAAAAATAGGGTGCAAAGTGATGGAAGAAGGCAGCAGTGTCACCCTCGGCTTTCACACTCATACACACACACACATAAACACGCACACTCACACACAAAGGCAACACAAACACATTTACAAACACTCACATACACTTACACAAACACACACTGATGCACACACAATACACTCACACACAAACACACACTCACACA
>NC_022010.1:2441080-2494961 GCF_000317375.1 Microtus ochrogaster | reverse complement strand
ACACAAACACACACTCACACACAAATGCAACACAAACACATTTACAAACACTCACATACACTTACACAAACACACACTGATGCACACACAATACATTCACACACAAACACACACGAAAGGGAAATGGGGCAGATGCTGGATCTAGGGTACACACGGAGGTGACACGGAAGTGCTGGGGCGCCATCTTGGATTGGGTCTGAGGAAACATGGGGAAAGGTTGGGTCTTTCACTGGTGAAGGACAGATGAGAGGCTGTACCCATGAAGGTGGCTCTCCAGGGTCCTGAGGCTGTGGTTGTAGAAGACAGAGGTGTGCTTTGTCAGACAGCAGGGTTTGTGATAAGGAGGAGGGGCTGTGTGAACTAACTTCGGGGACAAACCTCTTTGTCCTGTGGGTCTCTGGAGCTGTCTATCTTCCAATAAGGTGGACGGCTCTTCTGCTTCGTTCCCAGTTTGAACTCTGCCGTCTCGTCCTCTCAGTTGTAGCACACTACACACGTGAACAGCAAGCTTGTGTGTGCACACCCATGTACACATATGTGTGCACACAATACATATGCATAGGTAAGCAGAATGCACACAAGACAGACACACCACTTCTTGAGTCTGAATTGGTCTGTCCACAAAGGTCTCAGAGATAGACATTAAGCAGCAAAGGGACCTGTGTGCCTCAGATCAATGTTGTGAGGCTGTGGGTTGCCTAGCAACAGCCCAGGGTGGGGATGGAGATAAAGGAGGGATGGGAGCAGCAGTGGGCAGGCTGTCTAGAATGTGAAACAGAAATATTTGTCTTGAGGGGAAATGGATTCTAATTCTATGACGGGAGCTGGGCGGAAGGTCAGGAGCTGTGACTGACTCCTCTCCATTGCACAGCCTCGTGCAGGCCAGCTACTTTCATGGGACACACTCGTGCCCCTGTGTTCAGTCAAGTCTGAGGATACCTCCCTACCCCCAGCGCCGGAGAGAGATCTTCTGCCATTTCCCACTGTTCTGTGTCCAAGTTGTGCCTCTGGGCTGACAGAGTCCAATTATCTCACCATTCGCTCTGCTTGAATGACCAAGTTATCTCAACAAAGTGATTCTGGCCAATTCAAACAGTTGGAAGACTCTGTGAACCCAGAAGATTTCACCCGAGCAAATCTTAGGAGTGAAGGGATTGGGTCTGAGTGTGAAGCCGTGACTGCGTCCAGAGGAACGAGCACCATGCATGCCATCCACGCTTCCATTCTGTGCCTGGTGCCAGGGATTTAAAGCCCCAATCCCAGAGACGGTTCCTCACTTCAGGGCACCCCAGAGATGGTTCCTCACTTCAGGGTACTCCCAGTCCCAGAAGGGAGACACAGTTTAAACTAATAAAGACCATGAAAGCAAAAAAATAGATATAAAGTATAATTATAAAGCATTGGTATAAAACTGATGCTATATGCCCAGATTGGGAGTGGCTCCCCAACCCCACAGTCAGCTCTCTCTATTGTACAAAGGACAGGAGCCGGTCATATTCAGAAGGGTTATTTGGACTAAGAGAGCAATCAAGGGTCCATTCCAGGACCTAGTGACCTAGAATCCCCCCCCCCCCCGCCCCCGGCCCTGCTTTTTCATGTTCCTGCCACCTCGAGTAGTGCTAGCCTGAGGACTGAGCATGGAATGTGGTGCCATGTCCAAAATACAGCGGCATATCCCTTTCTACCATTGCGATAAGACACCATTATCAATGCAACTTCTAGAAGAAGCATTTGGTGTGGTGGCAAGTGACAGGCTGGGAAAACAGCAGAAAGCTACATCTCAAGCCCCAAACATGGGGAATGGTTCAAGTCTTTTGAAACACTTGAAGACCGCATCTCCCCCCACAAGGTCACACCCCCAATCCTTCCCATGTAGCCCTGCCAACTGATATTCAGATGTGTTTGCCTATGGGAGCCATTATCATCCAAACAGTTCAGTAGCTCTCTGAGGAGCATGTGAGGCACTGGGAGAGACACGGCACACTAGGGGAGACTCTGGGGTCTCACTGGGTTGTTAGCACCTTTCTTAAAACCACACACATATTATTTGATCACTGAGGGAGGTGGCTTCTCTCTCTGGTGACCCTGGCTGCTTGGTATCGATACACTTGGCCCTGGGAGAGGTCATGGCCTCTATGTACTAATTGTCTTCTGTCTCCCCCATCCCAGGGCTCAAGATGACAGGTGCGGAATGTGTGGAGGGGATGGCCTCTGGCCTGTACGAAGAGCTCTTCGTGGCTGTGGTCTCCCTCATCAACAGGTAACGGTGGTCTGTCAGACTGAACCCAGGCCTTCTTCAGTACATAATGGGTACAAACCAGGGGCGTTTCTCAGAGTGGGATACTGTAAACAGAGGAGAGGTTTCTAAGGCAAAGCTGGCCTTAAATCTCGCCACTTCCCCAAATTCGTTTATTCCTCTGGTTTCTACAACTTGAAAGCTGTTGTTTCCTCTGGGCTTACTGGAACATTAGAACGAGTGAGCAATACATTGAAGAACATTTCTAACTGAAAACCCCAGCAGCAGGACCTGGGAGAGCAGAGCAGGACTTCAGGGCACAGGACCTGGGGACGTGGGACCTGGGGACGTGGGACCTGGGGGTGTGGCTCAAAGGGCAAAGTTCTCCCACTGGAGATAGAGGGACAATGTTCAGAGCCCAGAACCCATCTAAACAAACCAGGCATGGAAGCACAGACCTGTAACCCCTGACCTGGGGAGGTGAGGCTAGGCAGACTGTTGGCAAGCCAAAGCCCTGAGCTCCACGTTCAGTGAGAATCCCTGCCTCAAAGAGCAAGGAGAAGACAACAGCAGGTGGCATATCCTCTGTATACACATACAAACACACACATATATATACATACACATACATGTATACACACACATACACACATACCCATGCATGCACGGGCACAAATGTGTACACGCACACACATATTCACATGTGCACACATACATACACATGCACACAAATGTGTTCACACACATACACATGCATGCACATGTACAGACGCAAATACACATACACACATGTGCGCAGACCTACACATGCCTGTATAAGCACACGTGGTCATGCACACACACATGTGCTCACAGATATGCACATGTGCACACACACACATACATGCATACATGTGCTTGCACAGTATACACACATGCACACACGTGTGTACACAAATATGCACATACACACATGTGCACTCACACCCCAACAAAACTTACAGATTTGGTAACACCTGCTAAGGGCGGGGGACAGCCTTGAGCTGTTTTCTTCTCACGTGTGCCCAGTGCACAGATGAGACAGAACAAGGTTTTGGGATGGGGAGCCAGTGAGATGCTGCCCTCTGCTGCTGTCTTCCAGTGTGCTGCCCTGGTCATTTATTTCTCTAGCTTTTCCTTCTGGGTGTGGGGGACGAGCAGGGCAGACTAGCAGGGTGGCCTGTGGGGTGGCAGTCCAGGGAAAATGCCAGGCTGCTCCGAGTTCCATCTTCCTCAGAAGTCCATTGAGCAGCTCCAGCACGACCCATGGGGAACACGGGGAGGGCGTCCCCTTCTCTGCAAGAGTGCGCAGCATAATTAGACTTCTGAATCCTGTTAAGGGATGAGCCGCTGCTGCGTAGCAACCGAGCAGCTGGGATCTCCAGTTGCCAGGGCCTTGGAATCCGCTCCCTTTATCGCTATCTGAGTAATTACCATCCGCCGGGAGGCACAGGCGCCATATCTAGAAACTGGGGGATCATTGTGCTTCGAGGAAGGGAGGGCTGTGAGCTTGAAGTGAAGGGGAGCGGAGGGGCCACCTATCCCGCCCGTGGCCTGCCAGCATCTCTACAATAGAGGCTTTGCTGAGAAGGAAGGTCACCATGTCCATTAGGGGCTCTAGGAGGTGCCTCCCTCCCCAATTTCACCCTCCTCTCATGCACGTCTCTGTGACAGCTGCCCCGCTCGATCCCTTTGTATAGACAGAAAAATCTTCATAAGGAGAATGGAGAATTAAGGTTCAACGCCTACTCTCCAGATCTGACAGCAGATGTTGCTGGTGATGGTCAGAGCAGAGGACTTTGCTGAGCACCAATCAGAGGGCAAACTGTGTGGTCCCGGCAATGGGTGTGGTGTAATGTCCCACTCTCCCAGAAGCCTTCGGAGCTGGCCTCTGCCTCGAATCATTTCACAGCCCAGCACCAGAGAGCTCAGGCAGCTCCCCAGAGACACACAGCCCTCTGGGGCAGAAGAGAATGGCAGCCCATGCTTCAGAGTCTTTCCCTTCTGTCTTTTGAGTCAAGCAGTCTGGGCTGTCTGTCCAGACAGAAACATTGGAAGCATCCAGGGAAGTGATAACATACACAATGTATCTCTCAGCTCAGTGTGCTATGGGGAAAGAGAGGGGTTTCTCTGGTGGCTTTAGGCCCCGATGGAGAAGTCACACTGACTGAAAGCTTGCTGCATCCTTGCCTCACGAGACACACTGACACTTAAACCCACTTCCTCCACTGCAGCCCTGGACCAACTCACTCCTGCCATCATGTAACAGCTGGGGAAAGTCATGATCAGAGAGGTTAAGTAGATCGCCTGGGGCGGGAGTCACACAGTCTATACACGGTGAGCTTGGGTTCAGAGCCAGATCCACCTAGAACGCTGCCTCAGTTTCTCCATCTCTGCTAGGGGAGGGTCGAACCAGCAGATCTTTTCTCTCCCTAGATCTTTCTCCTCCCACCATCTGTCTATGGCTTCCATCATGGTGGTTGACTCTCCAGGCTTTCAGAATCCTCGGCACCAGGGCAAGGACCGGGCGGCCACCTTTGAGGAGCTGTGCTACAATTATGCCCAGGAGCGCCTGCAGCTACTGTTCTACCACAGGACCTTTGCTTCTACCCTGGAGAGATACCGAGAGGTGTGTGTCAGCTGGACTGGGGCCTCCCAGGTCTGTGCCCAGGGGTGAGGCCAAACGGGTGGAGTGAATATTTGTTCCAACTGACCCAAGTCACCTGCACGACACCTTGCTCCAGGTCTGGCTACCTTCACCTCTGCCCTGGTGCAGATGGTTCCCCACGAGCTGCTGTTGTGTCCAGACACAGGGCTGACTACCCTTGGAGTCACTTCCAGTGGAGTAACAGGAGCATGCACCTGGACACATGCCTTCTGTGGGGATTTCCAGAAATTCTCAGCATGTGAGCCAGGAACACATAAGGTCCAGTCGCCTCTGAACGGCCTCTTTCTTCCTATGTCCATGCTGGCTGATGGCACACTCACACTCTCAGCACAGAGGAATGCACAAACCCTGAGCAGACAACAAAGAGAACGTATCCAGACGGACTCAGTGTGTACCCACTACCGGGTTCTCCTCCAGTGAGCGCTCAGGGCGGGGATAGTGAGGATAAGGGGCTTGGACTCAGCTATTCCTTTAGTTGGAGCCGACATGGATCAGACACAAAAGAATAATTACAGGTTGGAGAGTCCCAATCTAATGGCATTGATTGGCTGTGTCGCCTTAGAAAACCTGGTGACCTTTTCTGACCCTTGATTTCATCACAAGGAAAACAGAGTGATCGCTTTACATCTGTTATCACTGGAGATAGCACATCTGCAGAATACACTGCCTTGAAGACATGGCACAAGAAACCTTCTGTCATTGCTCAGAAGTTTCTGGGGGACCAGGGCAGCACTTTGGTCTGGGCGTGGCTCTAGGGCCTGTGGTCCACACGCCAAGCATTTTTGAAGAGATGTTTCTACACCCATGTTCCTGGCAACACTAGCACTGCAGACAGGAGGCTGGGTTAGGTCACCAGCCCAACTGCTCTATGCAGGAACATACCAAGAAAACACAGCTGACAGATTCTATGGGACATCGCCCAATCATTAGAAAGTTAGTTGTGGTTCCTGCTACAGTGTGTGCAAACTTTGAAGACATTCTGCTAAGTGACACGCAGCAGTCAGCAAAGGATGCACACACTGGCTGATGCCTCTTTGTGGGGTGCTGACAGCGAAGTCATGGGCCGGGAAGGTGGGATGTCTGCAGTCTTAGCATGCAGGAAGTGTGGGAGCCGTTTTCATTTCCCAGGGTGGGAACTTCCGGCATGCATTGAACACTGTTGACGTCTGCACTGTAATTTTAAACAGTTCTGAAGCATAGTAGGATGCTTGCTCACTGGCATCCATACCACAAATGTCACTCATCTATAAATGGTCAGGGGGCAAAGTTTCTGCTACATACATTTCACAATTTTAAAAGTAACTTAGAAAGGATGACTTAGTCATGCTGGAAGCTTCACTTTCTCCCCGGAACTTACAGAGGAAACTAACATACACATCATATGAATTTCAGGAAGGCATTTCCGTGCACTTTGACCTCCCAGAGCCATCCCCAGGAACTACGGTGGCTGTTGTGGATCATAATCCCTCTCAGGTAAGAGAGCATGCGGGGCCCTGGGGCTCTCAGGCTTTGTTGGTGCCTGTTCTCTAAGTTCTTTGAACCAGGGTTCCCCAGGGATAGTTACAGACCTTGACTGGTGTGGGGTGTGACCATGGAAGTGCCCTGAAGCCTAAAGCATGCACTCAGTTCTGTGCTAGTCTTACAGCAGACTCGCCTGGGCCTGACGGGAGCCAAACATGTCAGGACTTCAGCAGCTCCCACTGGAGCCACCTAGGATTCAGCTGCAGATGCTGGCTGCAGAGACTGGAGGGAGGGAGCAACCTCTGTGGGAGAGGGCTCACACTGACACCATCCTCCTTCCCAGAACTTGATGACTGTACCCCAGCTCACCCTTGTCACAGACCTTTGACCTGGGACCCTAGCTTCTTATTTTTGTTTTCTGCCCTTTGCTTTTTAGTGTGAAAGTTCATGAGCTTTGGAGCAATCTAGGCATGGGTTCAGTCTTGATGAGTTTAAGCCCATCTTTTCACTTCTCTCTGCCTCGGTTTCCCCTTCTCCAAGTAAGGAGGGTGTAGTTCCCTGAGTGGGTATAACCTCACCGAAACATTGAACAGAAAGCACTTGCCACTGAGTGAGACCAGATGGTCCTGTCAGTGGCCCTTGCCCTGCCTTGGGCTATGATAGGCTGCAGCCCCTCATCCTGTCTCCTGCTGGCTATGACAGTTGTTGCTCCTTAGGTCACAATGGATCAGCTGCCCTGTGAAGCCTCCTCCATAGCCCATCATCTGTTGAAGGGTCATCTGGGAGAGTGCAGTGGTCAGAGGGACAGGAACTGTGGCTTCTGAGGCCCTCTGCTAAGTAAGGATGGACCAGCTGTCCATCTTGATTTCAGCGACGAGGGCCAATGGTCCTCCAGGCTTGGCCTCTGTGAGCATCATGGGACCCTGACTGTGTCCCTCCCCAGGCTTTAGAGACTGAACTGTCATCAGAGCCCTGCCTCAGTTCCGAGAGCCCCAGTTGGTGGGCAGCCCAGGGCCCCAGGCACATGACGTTGGCAGTGTTGGCACATCTGATACCCAGCACTACTCAGCCCATTGTTCTTTGTGCCAACTCAGCCTCACCAGGTCTCTCTCATATACCAGTCTGCAAATCCATGGGATTCCCGGAAGGTTGCTATGGGTAGCTTTAAAATTCCATGTTTGCTCTGGAATCAAGTTCATGTTCTCTAGAATATTCCTTGAGTGCTTATCTCTTTAAATTTATTCTCTGAGATCTCAGTATAACAAAACACCAAGATTTCTAAGAGGGGAGTGGTGTGGCGGGCCAACTGTGAACACGCTGGAGCTTCCTGTGTGGCTGGGGAGGAATTACAAGCAGACACACGCTTCTCAAGTCCCCTTGAGAAAAGAAAGGGAAGGCCTTTCCAGGCTCCATTTTACATGGGGAAACAAGGCTCAGAGGGGATATGGTAGGTTGTCCAGGGTTATAAAGATGGAGGTGGGGAAGAGTCATACCCTTTGCAGACAGTTCTTGACTTCAGTATGAGAGTGAAAGCTGAGCAGGATCACAGGGCCCAGCAGGCATGCTTAGTACTGAGGGCTGGGAAGAGTGTCCAGAACCGAGTCTCGCACACACTGCATCTCCTACCAGGTCCACCTACCGGCTGGAAGAAGTTCTGAGGATGCCAGAGGCCTTTTCTGGGTCTTGGATGAAGAGGTCCGGGTGGAAGGCTCCAGTGATAGTGTGGTAATTGAGCGTCTGCGCACAGCCTTTGAGAAGAAGTCGGGTGGGGCTGATGGTAAGGGAGGCAGGGGTAGGGATGGGGGTGCGTCCTGCCTCAGTGTGGAAGCCTGTCTATACTGGCTGGGAAAAGCTTTGACTTTTTTGCTAGGTAATCACAGTACCTGGGTCTGTTTTAGGAGGCCACAAATGTGTGCTAACATCTATTAAATGCAGTGGGAAAAATCAGGCCAAATATAATGTTTACATATATGCACATACACATGTAATGCAGGCCTGTACGTTAGTAATATGGTCTGCCTGTTTGTACATTGTAACATTTGTAAAGCAGGATTGAACGTGCATGTGCACATACATGCACATGCGTGTGTGCACACACACATACCTGCTACAATATAATGTAGCCAGGGAAATCCCAGAGAAACTCCACACCATGCTGTTTGAACCTCTAGCCTCCAAAACTATGAAGTTAGAATGTTTTTTAAAATATAGGAGCCTGTTCCCGGCTATGGTCATGAAAATGGAGCAGTGCACAGAAGTCCCCTTTCTGTTGCTCCTCGAATGTGCCATGCACACCCTCCTCACTCCAGGGGCCGTGTACTGCCAGTTCTGTGCACAAAGGCACCTTGTGCTCATCCCGGCACAGTGGGTGGACTTCCTCATCTCCTTTGAGTCTGGGGTCCTCCCTAGCTGTCACCTTGTGTAAAACAATACCCCACATCACTGGGGACCCCCACACCTTTACTTTCTCCACCAGCTGACATCACACACTTTCCCATCAGACATTCCCATCACAGGCTAGGCCGGCTCCTCCAGCATGCAAGCTGGGCGGGCGTCCTCACAGAGGCAGTCCCTAGAGTAGCCCTGCTGTGACTAAGTGCACAGGTTCTTGACACAAAATGGATGAATACGTGAAGTCAATGATGCGGAGCCAATGAAATGAAATTCTTAAATGGGTGTCATCTGCACCCTGACTTTAAAGCAAAGAGGCTGGAAGTCGGGTCAGAAGGGGGCGGTGTCTTGTGGAGCATGGCTGGGGTAGGAAGGACCTACTAAAGTCTGTAAACCTTTCTTCCTTTAGGCTTGATTGTCCAACCCCAGGTACTCTAAGCTGGATGCTCTAAGGCTCTCTGTTCCCAGGGGGAGACTCTGTCCTTTGTCCTGAATGGGCCAGGACAGACATGTTAATTCAGGCATTTTGGTTTCAAAGACTCCCCATCCCCAGATCTTTCTAATGAGCTCTGAGCTCTTGAGAATAAATGGATACTATGACCTCTGCAAGTGTCCTCTTACAGGCCAGTGAGACTGTCTTGGACACTGTTCTGTTGCTGTGAAGAGACACCATGACCACAGCAACTCTTATAAAATAATGCATTTAATTGGGGGCTGTCTAACGGTTCAGAGGTCCAGTCCATTTTTGTCATAGTGACGAGCATGGTGGCATGCAGACAATATGCTGGAGAGTTCCACATCTGGATTCATAGGCAGTGGGAAGAGAGACTCATGACTTGGAACAGAATTTTGAAACCTCAGAGGCCACCCCCAGTGACACATCTCCTCCAACAAGGCCACACCTCCTAACCTTTCAAATAATAGTGCCATTTCCTGATAACCAAGTGTCCAAATCTATGAGCCTAAATGGGAGCCATTCTCTTTCAAAGCACCACAGAGCCCAACAAGGGTTGGGGAGCCTCCAGGGAACCTTTGTCTCTAGACAGTCGAGTTCTGCTATGCATTCTGTTCCATTCTGAATAGAGAGGGCTGAAAAGACCCTGCCTGGAGATCCAGTCTTATGGGGGAGTTAAGGAAGGACTGAAACAATACAAGACAAGGCTTTGTCTCCAAATAGTGTCCATCCACTCATCCGCCCATCCCCAGTGCTTCCTACAGTCCATATGCCAAGCATGACACTAAGGACAGAGAGATAAACACTGATTCTGAAGCAGCACCCAAAGGTTAACGTTAGTAACAGTGGAGACAAGGCTGCCGCTTGCTCAGAGAATACCATGTGCCACGTGCTAGCTAATGTTTTATGCAGCCTTAGACCCTTCCCACCTTGGGAAGTATGTATTATTTAAGTGTCACTTTGCAGACCAGAGAACTAAGGCTCGGAGAGAGCATTTCAGTGAATCTGCTTTCCCTCTAACCCCGAGGCCAGGTCTTCTGTGTCTCTGATCCTGTCTCTTGTTTACAAGGGTTCGCTATTTCCCAAAGGAGCCTTTGTTTGACTCGTGGTACTTCAGAGGGGTCTAGATTTCCCATGGATGCATGTTTTAAAGTATTTAACAACCACTTATCTCCACGCATGGTGGGAAAGAAATGGTGCTGATTCATGCCAGGTTCATGGTCAAACGCTTCTTTTAAAAAGAATGTGCCTGTGAAAACGTGAGTCGGTTTAAACAAAACCTGATGTAAACCATGACCCAGGTGACAGCTGGGTACATATGGGAATCTCAGGGAGAATGTGTGTCCTCTGATTTTGGGCTGAATAGGCATCTTGGGCTTAAGAACACAAAAAGGAACAGATCTGGAAGTGAGGCATGCACCTCACTACTGCAGCAAGTGTGCACACCAGGAACTGCCGGCTTTAGCTGTCTAGAAAGACACTGACCATTTTAAGTTTGGTGGTGGGTATGTGAACAAAGTGCACACGATCCTGACAGACACCCAATACTCACGCCCCCATCTCGTTCCAGGACCCCCTGTGCTGCGGACCTGCGAGCAGCCCCTTCAGTGTGAGCTGTTCCACCAGCTGGGACTGGACCCTGTGCGCTATGACTTCACAGGCTGGCTTCGCAGAGCCAAGCCTAACCTCTCAGCCATGGAGGCCCCCCAGGTCCTGCAACGGTCCAAAAGGTGAGCCTCGCTGGGTGTGGGACAGGGCAGCACATCTGTCCCTATGGCTGTTTCTGTTTAGCAACAAGCCAGTGAGTGAGGACGACAGTCTAGAAATCCCATCTGTCTGCAGTAGCGGAACGAAGGCCGTGACTCCAATTGGAGTAGCACAATGTCTCCCCGAGGGCAGAGCAGACCTGGGGGCAGAGCGGAGTAGGCCTTGGGGGAATCAGCTCACAGCCAGGAAGCCGTGTCTCTGTATTTTGGCTTTCCACCTCTCATTAAGTATCTGAGAGATGGTGCGACTGGAGTAACTTTTATGGACATCCTAGAACCCGGGGGCTCATAAAACCAAAATGATATGTTTTGTAGCAGTAGAAAAAGCTCTTCGAGCTCCCTGCTCACTCGTCCCAGAAGCACTGGAACAAGGCCTGCAGCAATCCAGACTCCATTTCCAGGTTAATAGAAAACACTTGCTATGTGAGGGTGCGTGCCTCTCAAGTTCAGTGCTGGAAACCTGCTGGGGCAGAGCCTAGAGGCGGGCAGAGAAGGAGGGACCTGTGTTTAGGGTAGGTAGACTAATCAGGAAACACAAGCTGAGTGGCTGCTGTGTGCTCTGTCTTATTCTTCTTCAGAGGAATACGCAATCTTAGCTCCATTTTACAGCCGGGGAAACGTGTCTCCAGTGGTGAAGCCTCTTGCTTTTGACTCTGTTGGCACAGCCAGGATACTGCTTAAACCTCAGCAATGCTCAGGGAAGCTCTTAGGGTCTTGTGGTCAGAGTTCATTGTAACCCCCGAAACTCAGAAGGCCAAGGGAGTTCATAGCTCTTGCAGAGACCCAGAGGAGGAGTGAGGCAGAAAGAGGGTTACTGAATGGGGATCTAGGACACTGGGGTCAAGCTACAGTTCTATCCTTTGGCGTGATGGTGAGTAGCCACGCTGTCTCCCGTGGCCTCCTTCACCATAAACTCAAAGCCAGAAGCAGAAGATTCAGCAGGCCAGTTCTCCTTCACAAGCAGGGGGCATGCAGATTGTGCCTCAGTTTCTTTCTGGCACACACCAGAAAGTCTTGGCCTCCTATTTCATAGCATAGACGTGGGGTGGTGGCCACACATGGTTACTTAGTAACACTTCTACAGTATAAAGCAGCAGGCAACTTAGGGAGGAGACTGAGTTGCAACAGTCTTTCAGGGCACACCTTATGGTCCTGAAGAGTTGCTTCCTGCTCTGATACCCCACATCTGAAGCCAAGTGAGGGGCATTGAGTCAGGGGAGGGAGGCAAACTCATAGTGACCTGGTGAATCTGTGTCTTGGTGCCCGGACAAGGGTTAAAAGGCATAGTAGCACTAGTTATAAATCCTATTAGAATGTTTTTCCAGGCACGAGGAAGCACACTTTTAATCCCAGCACTCCAGAGGCAGAGGCAGGTAGATCTCTGTGAGTTGAGACCAGCCTGGCTCACATAGTAAATTCTAGGCTAGCCAGGTCTCACAGTGAAACCCTGTTTCAAAACAAACAAATAACAAAAAACAAGAACAAAACACCAAATAACCAAAACCAAAAGAACATTTTGAGCTTGTTGCAGCTGGTTGCCTACCCTGGTGACTATAAGACCAAGCCCTACTGGATCTTAGAGTGAAGGTCTGTAGTCAGAGTGTCAGTGAATGCATCAGGACCGAGTTCAGGACCAGAGTCTCAAGGGCTTTCAGAAGGCTGGCTGTTCCTCAAGCTACAGCAATATTGCTTTGCTCATATCTAACTGGGGAGCTGAGGTGTCCCAGAGAGAACAGGGGACTTGCCCAAAGTCACACGAAAAACAGAAGACCAGAAGATTCCATCCACTCCACGGAATAGTACCACACATCAGGTCGGGGCTGGGATTGGAAACACTGGCCATCTCCATCCCTAGCTTGTGGCTCCTGGGTGCTGTGTCAGCATGTCGGGGTGCCGCACACCACACCTCTGTCGAATCTTGCTACCTCGTCACACTTTTAACCCATTTCACACACCTCTGGCCCCTGTGAGTCAGTGTGCAGTGATATGGATCACGTGACTTTAGGTCTGGATCTGGAGTGGGACTCGGGCTTTTGGGTAGTGATGAGAGATCCCCAAATGCTTAGTGAAGAGACAGGACAGGTGGCATGTGGCAGGCACCAGGCCTCCAGCTTCTAGCTCCTTCCACTAGAGCAGTGGGTTCTGTCCAGCTGCCTTTTTCTTTTTTTAAAAAAAAAACTTTAATATATTATTCAAAATTATGATGCAGGATTATGGGAGGCTATTTTCCTGGTCCCCGTGTAGATGGCTCTATCTGAAGGGTTAGATGGCAACCACTGTGTAGCATACATGTGCTTTGGACCCGTTCTCACTCTACCTCACTATTTCTGCCCCCCATTAGTCCTTTCTGCTCCCAGATGGATTTGCTTCTACTGTCAGGAATGAGAACACATATGACCTTATGCTTCCATCAGGTCTGGGGTCCACAGATGAGAGAAAAGAGTGATCCTGTCTTTCTGAGATTGCCTGAGGTCTTTTAATGTGATTATTTCCAGTTACAGCTATTTTTCTGAAAATGGCCTAACTCCATTCTTCTGCATGACCCACAAAGAATTCTGTTGTGATACAAGCCATATTTCTTTATCCATTTATCTGTTGGGCACCTAAGTTGGTTCTGTATCTCTGCCCTTTGAGCAAAACCAGCTTGGGTCCATTAGGGAGCCTTAGTAGCCAGACAGCCTTGCAATATGTGTTGGAAGAGGCCGGTTGTGGGGAGGCTGAGAGGAGATGGAGACTCTTTAGGTGTAAGCCTGGGCACTTCATTATCGTCTTATAGCAGCGAGTCATTCATTCCTACAGTCATAAATTTGGCACCTACTGTATACCTGGCCTGCTTTAGGGATAATTAACATGGCTATGCCTTCAGGATGGAAGGGGCTTTGTAGGATTGCCAGGAGGGAGATTCTCATGGGCAGGGGAGGGAGTTGCTCAGGAGGGAGCCAGCATTTCTGAGGCAGGTGGGTTGTGAATAGAGGTATTCATGCCTTCCTTCCACGTGGGCGAGCTTACCAGAGAGTCCCTTGAAACCCCTCCCTCTTCCTTACTAGGAAGGAGCTGCAGAACCTCTTCCAGGCCCGGGCCAAGCTGCCTCCTGTGTGCAGTTCGGTGGCAGGACTTGAGGGCACCTCCCAGCAGGCTCTGCACCGGAGTCGTGTGGTGCGGAGGGCTTTTGCCAGCGGCGTTGCTGCACTGAAGAGGAAGGCCCCCTGTGCCCAGATCAAGCTGCAGATGGTGAGTGGGCGAGCTAGGCTATGACCCATGTGACCTCGGACCTCCGTCACACGGACCACCACCCACCAGGTTGCTCACTGAGTGGGCGAGCTAGGCTATGACCCGTGTGACCTTGGACCTCCGTCACACAGACCACCACCCACCAGGTTGCTCACTGAGTGGGTGAGCTAGGCTATGACCCTTGTGACCTTGGACCTCCATCACAGGGACCACCACCTCACCAGGTTGCTCACTTCTACTGCATCCTGCAAAACCACAGAGATAGGTTTCCCCTGCTCTACTGAGAGCGACACAGCAGTTCCAAGTCTTGGAAAATCGTGACCATGGCCACCCCTGAGAAATGACTCACCCAGGTCCAAGGCCAGAGGCTTGGGCATTTGGTGTTGAGCTGAGGACCTTGTGAGGGGGCATTGGCCTCTGGTCTGACTAGTTCCATTTTCCTTTCTCCCTGAGACACCTTCTCTGGCGGGGTTCAGGAAACAGGATCCAGCATCCATGTCAACATGCTCCTTTAACCTGCTAACAGGTCGGACTGGTCCTGGGCAGGCTGAGCGTGAATGAGAACTGTGGTTGTAGATTGCAGACCACAGGAAGAATATGTTTGAAGAATGAAACCCTCACAGAATATTAGCCCCAAGTACTGAGTCCTGGGTTCTAGTCATAGTTCCTTTGCTGGGGGTATCTCTGTGACCTAGTCACACACACTGACTTCTCCCATACCTCAGTTTCCCCAGCTGTGTCCACCGGGCCGCTTATTTTTCCCAAACATAAGCCAGCATAAGCACAATGTCTTGGGTGTGGGACACAGGGCGTCCCCAAGGATGTCCAGGCGATGTTCAATGTGTGCCTGTCCACTTCCCCTTGAGACATCAGCTCTGATCCTGTCTGCTTCGGTCTCAGGATGCTCTCATCAGTTTGCTGAGTCGGTCTCAGCTGCACTTCATCCACTGCCTTGTGCCAACCTCAGTGGAAATCAAGACTGGGCAGGGGACTCCATCGCCTCCACAGCCTGGTGGAGACCAAGGTGGAGCCAACAAGCCCCCAGCTCTGGACATTCCAGCCCTGAGGGTTCAACTTGCAGGCTGTCATATCCTAGAGGCATTAAGACTGCACAGGGCAGGTAAGAAACAGATGGGAACAAGGTGCCCTTGTCCTGGTGGCACTCACTATGCACTAGTCAGCCACATGACAGGAACATTTGTTATATGTGAGTCACAGAACACGAGTGCCCACTGTGGGTCCTGCGCTGTGCATGCAGGGAGAAAAGTTGTACCTGCCTCCCATTTTACAGATGAAGCAACTGAGGTTCAAAATAGTGAAGGATTCCTCAGAGTCACACTGCAGGGATAAGAGCACTGGGATATCAGGTGTCCTTGACTTCCCATGTGGCTTCCAGAATTGCTTCTGGCTCCAGAGGGCTAGGCCCAGCCTTTACACCCATCATGGGAAGAGTGGAAGTCCCCAAATGAGTAAAAGTTTAAGGTTTCAGACTGTAAGCCAGTGTGAAGATCTCTGCATGCAGGGTGACAAGATGAGGTGCAGAGGCAAGAGGCTCATGGGTGCCTAGGGGACTTTCCTACTCTTAGGGGTGGGGTACCCCAGCAGAGATAAAATAATAATCAGGTCCTGAGGTAGGAGAACTGGCTGCCATCTGGCAGTGGGGGAGAGACAGTTAGAAGAGGGACCACAGGGTAAAAGCAGGGTAAGATCAGGGAAGTACAGAGCTGGGGTTTCTGGGAGTGAGCTCAGGCTGGGTACAGAGCTAACACTCCTCCAGGGGAGGTCACAGCTGCCTTCTCTGACCTCTCAGCATCTGCCAGGTACAGCTGGGTGATAGAGTGGCAGGGGATGTGGGGTTTTCAGCAAAGAAAAGAGTGTGCAGATCTGTTTAGCATGCAACCCCGTGCCTGTGGTTTCTGCATCAAGTTTGATCTGAAATCGCCCCCATTGTTTTCTACCACTCGGCCTTCGAAGGTTTGAGCTCAGCCACTCTCCGCAGAGGCCGGGCAACGGTCTCATGTGGCCTGTGTGTATAATGTCCTGCGGTCTCTGATGTCCTAGCTTGTAGTCACTGCAAATTCCATGTCAATAGTGGAACCTTGGACACAGAACATTTGACAGAGAAGCTGGGGGTCTTTAAAGACAAAGCTGAGACACCCCACTCCCCTCTGAATCCCGAGAGCATGGGCACAGGTGGAGGAAGTGAATAACGTCACAAGGGAAAGAAGGGGTTCACAGCTGGCAGCCGGGCCCCTCAGCCAATAGACTTGCCTGCCTAACAGCAGGTGTGGCTGCCTCATAGAGTGTGTGTATATGTATACATGTGTGTGATTAGCGTGAATATATGTGTGTGTATTCATGAGTTCGTGTGTGTGCGTGTGGGTGTGGTGTTGTATTATGTGTGTGGAGTGTATGTGATATGTGTTGATGTGACATGTGTTGTATGCATATGCATGTGGTACGTGGTGTGTATGGCAGCTCCTGTCTATGCCCAGTATTTTGCTTACCCCTTAGATTATATGAGAAGCATGATGCCCTGGTCATTGAACAAAGGCTTTAGCCATCCATCCCATTGGGTGAACGGAGATGCATGTCCTCTGGGACTTTGGAGGGAAGGATGTTGGCATTAGAGAGCTATTTAGAGTTTCCTGAGTGACAGCCCTGGGAAGATGCTGTAGAGTTTTCCAGAAGGTCTTATGACGGAGGAGGTATTTACAATGAAGCCCAAGAGCAGGAACATGTGAGCAGTCCTTAGTACTGACTGAGCACTGCCTCCCAGTGCGCTGCCTGTGCCTTCCCACTCATGACTGCCTGCTGTGTCCCCAGGTTACGCTGAACACATGGGGCTTGCTCAGTTCCGCCGTCGGTTCCAGGTGCTGGACCCTCTGCTACTGAAGAAGCTTGACTCGACGTCTGAGGGACTGGACGAGAGAAAGGTACGTGAGCTTGGCTCACAGGCAGGGGAGGCCAGATGCTCCTGCGTGACCGATGTTCTGCATGGACTGTTTAAGGACAGCTGGAGCAGGGATCTAAGAGCAGGGTTTGAGGACAGTGGGGAGCAGCCTGTGATTTGAGTCAGACATCACCTTACCCAGAATGCCCTCCTGAAGCCTTCATGAGTGTGCACAGAAAAGAATAGGAGGAAATAGAGTGGTGGGTCCTGTGTCCCACCTCACAAGGACTGTGGCAGCACAGAACCCTCACCCTGCGGTGGCCCACAGGAATGTTTGAGGAGCACCTCACGTAAGAATGTGATCAACAGGCCACCGCAGGGCCTTTGCACTGGCTGTCCTCTCTGCAGAGGACACTCTCTGCTGGATCCTTTGCTGTCCACTCCAGCTCAGGGACACTCAACATAGGGTCTTCTTGTTCTGGTGTCTCAGGAGTCCCTGCCCTGAACTGAAATTAAGTTTCCCAGCAAGTACTCAATAATTTTAATCAGACCGCTGGATACACACATGTGTGTATGCACACACAAGCATTCATGTGTACGTGTGTATGTGAGGATATGCATGCACACAGACATACACAGGCACACACAAGTTGCACGCTTTTACACACACACACACATAGATGCACACAGGCATACATACACACGCACACACACAATCTATCTTGGTGCTTTCCCCCTGATTTTTCTGTTTCCAATCCTGTTCTAAATCCATGAAAGCTCATCTTTGCCCCTCACCGCTCACTCTCTACAATGGAGCTGTCCCATGATAAATGACCATGGGCTTGTCAGTGGTTAGAGCCTGGTGGCATCACGTAGCATCCCTGAGAAGCTAGTGCCTTCAGTCTCTTTGGCAAATGAGGCCCTTAAAGATGAAGCAAATTTCAGGCCCTTAAAAGTGAATTCCACTAGTGTTCATGAGCTTGTTCCTGGAAAGTCAGCTTCTAAGATGCAGGGGAGGGTCAATGAAAGATTGTGGGTCTTGGAGTCAGACACGTGTAACTTCAGCTGTCACTCAGGTAGGTGACTATCTGTCTGCCTCAGTCTCTCTACCTTTAGAGTGGGAACAGCGGCAGCAGCTGTCTCCCTCAGTGCTCTGATGCTAAGAGTAGCCGATGTGCCCTGCACAGGTCCTGGCACGCGGGAGGAGCTTCTGTCAATAGCAGCAGCAGTGGTGGCCACTGCAGCATCTTTCAGGGTCAGGCTAATGGGTGGGTGATCCACAGACTGTCACAACCATGCTGAATCATCCCCTCTGTGCGTGTGTGTGTGTGTGTGTGTGTGTGTGTGTGTGTGTGTTCGGGCGCATGTGCCCAACTGTACTTGGAATCCTCCACTTTGTCATCCTCAGTGAACCTTAAGGTTGGGAGGGTAAACAGAGTCACAGTCTTAGACTTCTTGGTTTCTGCCCACTGTACCAGGACTCAGGGCACCTCCAGCTCCTTCTGGGTGCTTCTCCCCTTCTCTGAATTTTGGAAGCCCCATAATTTGCTTTGGCTTTGATCAACATGTGAGGTCTTTTCTCCTTGGTCCACGCATGACCACCACACAGAGGGGCCACAGTGCTGGAGACTCTGGGGTTCCTGTGCCGTGGGAAATGAGAAAGGCTGGGGCCTGAGGGAATTTCCTTTGGGGTGACGGGCACAGCTCATGGCAGCATTTGGACTCTGGACAAGTCAGCAGTACTCTGTTGTGACTAAACCAAATCCACCTCCATACACACCCCAGGCGCCAGAGAATGGAAAATTACCAGTGCAGCAGACTTGCTTGGAAGTATTTTTTGCTTCTCATTCCTTTTTTTTTATTTGTTCACAAATTTCATTTGCTGGGGCATAGAATTTTGGTAGCAAAGAAAGAAAACACCATCCTGCCTCTTATGAAAAAGCTGATAAATATTCATTTGTAAGGCAACGTGATGGGCTCTGAATTATGCATGAGTATGTACTCTGGTGGGCAAGCCGGAAGGCTCTGCACGCAGAGTGGTTAAGACCTCAGGATTCCGTGAGACAGGTCTGACAGCTAGGAAAGGTCACTGTTGACATAGACACTAGACGGCAGCAGAGGGGATTCCTGTCAGGGTGGAAAATGGGCCCAAGCGGGTCCCCCTTGTGCCTGATTGTGGTGTCTCTGCAAGCTGTGCCAGCTCCTCAGAGAAGTGCTCTCATCCTGGGTGTCTGCACACTCACATCACATCACAAAATCACTTCCTGGTGTTGGGGTGCACACCTGTGACCCCAATACTAAGGAGGTAGAGGTGGACAGATCAGTTCACGCTCATCCACAAGATCCAAGGTGGTAGAGTTCCAGCCTGAGACAGTGTTCCAAGACAAAGCCTTCTGCTCAGGGAGTCATTTCTCAGCAGAGATGGCTGAAGCAGGACTGCAGAGCCAGGCAGAGACAGCTGGGGCTCAGACCCGGACTCTGACTCTGGGTCCTTATGCAGAGCATTAAAAATAACTATTATGGGTAGAAAGACTGCTCTCCTGTGATCTTAGAGCACTTACTTCAATTGCAGAGGACCCAGGTTCAGTTCCCGGCACCCACATTGGACAGCTCACCATCCCTGTAGCATCTCTGAGGGATCCAATAACTTCTTTTGCCTTCCGTGGTACCTGTGGTACCTGGCACACATATACTCACTCGGACACACAGACACATACATTTAAAATTAATTAATTAAAACATTGTCGGTGACTGTAGTTGTACCCCTTTCTCTCTGTGACGGCCTGTGAGAAGCAACTGAAGGGAGGAAGCTCTGGGCACAGGCTGTCTTGGCAGAGGAAGAAGGTGGTAGAAGAAATGGCTCACACCTCCAGCAGCAGGGCCAGGAAGCTGCTTGCTCAGTAGCATCCATGTTAAGTCCGTTCTTTTGCCCCACCCCTCCCCCAGTGGGAGCTGTCCACACTCAGTGTGCTGAACTGGCTGCTCTCATCCTGGGGAGAGCAGCTCTCTGGAAATTAATTCCACCACTTTCCCCCTCATTTGCTGGGTTCTCACCATGGACATTATTCCAATAATAGTTTTCTCCATCACATGAGCCAATGCCATCACATGTGTGGGGTGTTTCTTAGTGTGCCCCTTGGCATTCTGCTTAGTCAGCACCCTGGGAGTTATGGAGCTGTCTGTCTTCAACCATGATGTGGTCAGTGTGCAAGGGAAGGATGCACAAGTTCTACATGAGTGAGTATTAGAGCTGGAGGCTTGGGCTTCAAACTGCATCTTCCTCCATGGCTTTCTAAGGAAGTCTATTAACTGGTAGCCATCTGAACTAAGGTGAGCTCAGAGCAGCATCCAGCACAGCCCTGAGTTGTTCTCAGGACTTTGTAGCTCCATGCAAGCCCCCCTGGCTACATCCTTCCCTGATATCCAGGACACAGGAAGCTCTTGACAAAACTCGAGGGCAGAATTTTTATATCTAATTGATCTATCAATTATTAAGAGACAGGTGTTAATGCCCCTGGCCACTAATGTTGAGCTGTCTTGCTCTTCTTTAATTCTATCCATTTTCTGCTTCTCATGTCTTGGGACTTTCTGGCTAGGTGCTGAGATAATTTGCCTGTCTGGCTGGAAGGTTAACCCTTTCATCACTGGACATGTCTCTAGCCATTGGTAATAATGGGTTTGGCTTGAGTCCAGTTTTGTTTGTGTTGGTGCCAATGCCATTTCTGTTATGCTTGCCATTTGAAGGGTGTTGCTTCGTCCATTTTTGCCCCTTTCATTGGGCTCTGGTCTGAATCCCTTGCAAACAGCTGTCTGATTTACTTTGTATTAACTCGGTTGCTCTTCTCGTGGACTGTCTGAGGAGGTTGGCAATGTTCCAGAGTGATAGAGTGTATCTTCATTCAGTTTAATATTAACCTAGTTCTGGTTCGAGAAAGAGTGTTCCACAGATCCACCTCCTTGTTGACACCTCTGTGCCAGTGTTATGTGTACAAATTATAAGTCCATTAATACAATTTTATATTTTCTTTCATTTAATCTTTTATCTTTTAAATCCATTGACATATTTTTATAGTATTTTCTTTTTTTGAGACAGGGTCTCACTATGTAGCCCTGGCTGTCCTAGAACTCACAGTGTAGACCAGGCTGGCCTCAGATCCTAGAGATCAGCCTACCTCTGCCTCCCAAGCTCTGGCACCACATAGGCTCACACCATTCCCCTGTTCCTTCATGTTTATGCTTTCTGCTGTTCTTGAATCTTTAAAAGTTTGAGTCATTATTTCTTCCAGCCTTTAATACAAACACAAGATCTGATAGTAGTGACTCTCCAGCCTGTGTGCCCAGGCAGAGGTTTGAGTCATTTTGTTTTGGGAGGACTGGGAGCACAGCTCTGTAAGGTGTAGAGGGCTTGATTGGCAGGGCCTTTTTCCTCCCGGCATGTTTGTTATGTAATCCCACAGCCTTCTGAACATCACCATTCTAGTTTGCTTTCCATGGCTGTGACAAACACCTTGAGCAAAAGCAACTTAGGGAACAAGGGGGTTATTTCAGCTTATAGGTCATTGGCCAGCACATCATCTTGTTTGTAATTTTTGGAAGGAGTAAAATTTGGGCAAGTTTGAAGCCATAGCCCTTTGTCCCACTCCCCCCCCCCCTTCTTCTCTCCTTTCCGAGACTCTACCATGCAGACACTGGACATGGCTCTGTTGCCAGGTGTGACTCAGTTTTCTTTATTCCCACTTTTCTCTGTTCTTCAAATGGGTAATTCCCTCTGATGTCACTCCCAACTCACCAGCTCACCTGCCAGCCTGGGTCTGCGGTTGAGCCCCACGGGGAAGCTGTCATTTCAGCTGTTTGATTTTTTTCAAAGTGAAGAATTTCCATATGTAGTTTTCAGCCATTTTTATCTGTATATGAATTTTTTTGGTGCTGGGGATCAAACCCAGCCCCTGATTATGCTCAGCAGGGAGTCTGCCACACAGTCACCCACAGCCTGCTCTGTCTTTTAACTCGCAAAGTGGCACTTTTCTCAGGTCTTTGAACAGATCTACAATGAATACTTGGAAATCTGCACACTGAGTACACATTCTGAGCCAAGGAGGTCTATTCTGTTGGCCACACCCTCCTTCCCCCAGTAGGAGTCATAACTTCTGGTAGTGTGGTGTGTGTGTGTGTGTGTGTGTTTATTTCTGTTGAAACCTGGGTGTCTTAGACAATGACTTTAGGCACAGGTTTTTTCCTAACCATCTGGCGACTTGTCCTGACTAGTGTGAACCCCTGGTGTCTACCTGCTTTTTAAGGCTCGTGGCTTTATTGTTTGGCCTGGCTCCTCCCCAGCGAGGGCCACATCTGCAGAGGTTGTTCTGTGCACATTTCTATTTTACTGATGAGTCTGGGTACACAGGAGAGCTGTCTGCATCTGGGGTGTCAGCATTGCACGCCAGTGTCCACAGCTGTTTGTCCTTTCTCTTCCTACATCCACGCCCATGGCTCTTGTTCTTGTCTTTAGCATAGAGTCAGAAATACAAAGGTACTTGACATTTTGAAATTTGCGGTCTAATGGATGAATCTAGAAAACATATTGAGTGAGGTAACCCAGACCCAGAAAGACAAATATCATATGTACTCACTCATAAATGGCTTTTAGATATAAAGCAAAGAAAGCCAGCTTACAAATCACAATCCCAGAGAACCTAGACAACAATGAGGACCCAAAGAGAGACATAAATGGATCTAATCTACATGGGAAGTAGAAAAAGACAAGATTTCCCGAGTAAACTGGGGGCATGGAACTATGGAAGAGGGTAGAAGCGGGGAGAAAGGAAAGGAGGGGAATGAAGGAAAATATATAGCTCAATGGAAACCATAAAGAAACACAAAGGTACTTTGGAAGCCCACTGGCTGTTCCTTTTTCTGTGAGGTTCCTGGTTCACTTGCTTCTGTTAGAACAGCCGTGTTGGCTGTAACTGTCCCTACCTGCTGCTGCTGCTGCTGCTACTGCTTCCGAGCTCCTGGCTGCTTCTGACCCTGCCTGGGACATAGGCTAGCCATGCCTTGCACTGTATCTGTGATCCCGTTCTGACTGAGAATTTCCTGCTTTCTTGGTGTGACTCACCTGGTGGTCCCACTGCACAGATTGATTGGGGTGCAGGGGGCAGGATGAAAGAGCCCCAGTCAGGATGGCTTCCATCTCCCACTGCCCCGACCTAGTCTTCAGCAGACTTCCTGGAGCCATTGATTCTCATTTTGTTAAATCTTTTTGTTCAATTTGCTAAGTGCTGAATTTGCTCCTTTATTAAATTGTAGCCATTGTCTTGATGGTTGTGCAGAACAGAGAAGGGTCTGGAAGCTCCTTGCTCCACCATTTTGGGAACTTCTCTTGCATATCAGTCCTGGGACCTCTGTAAGTCTCCTTCCTTAAGCCAGGTGTGTGACCCCATGGACTAAGGACCAGACAGGAGCAGGTTGCCCAGGGTCACACAGCCAGGGAGTTGAGGATCTGGGCTGGGTACCAGCATCAGAGAGGAGAGAGCAGGTTCATGCATCAGTTCCTGGATCCTGTGGCATCCTTGCTGCGGCATTACCCTTCCCATTGCACCAGGCTTCAGTTGCTTCCTTGGTGAAGGTGGAAAAGGCTTGGATACAAATTATACACAGGCCACTGGAAAAGTGCTTGGGATCAGAAGGCAGGCCAAAAACTGTTTTTTGTTTTTTGTTTTTTTTTTTGGCAGGGTCTCTATGTCGTCCTGGCTGACTAGAACTCACTATATTGACCAGAAGGCCTGGAATTCTGTGTAGGTCAAACTGGCCTCGAACTCACAGAGATCCACCTTTCTCTGCCTCCCAAGTGCTGGGACTAAAGTCGTGTGCTATTACTAAGCTATGCTTCTTTGGAGTAAAATGGCCCACATTTCACTCACAGACCAGCATTCCATGCTGTATGAACCTCAGGTGTCTATGGAAGAGCTGATGTGACAATGACACCGTTTGACATAGCAACCTGGATCCCTGCCGCATCTTTCTTATTTTTTTATGTAACAGGCTGTTGGACAATTATTGCACTGTGTTGAACTAAATTAAATAATTGATATCTAGCCTAAACAAAGTGCATTTCCATATGGTTCAATTACATATTAATATTAATGAAGACAACACAAGCAGCAATTAAATAATTAAGTGCAAAGTCATTTACAAATTCCTTTTCCTATTTTCTCAATGAAGCCTCCCTGGGGTCTTTAAGTTCTAGACAGGGCTATTATCATCATTTTGCAGTCCAGGGAGCGGATCAGAGACACATCACTCACTTGGTCTCCATCGGCTGGACCAGAGCTCCTCAAAGGTCTCTCTCCGAAGTCAACAAAGCAGGCACATTATTTTCTAGGGCTGGTATTTTTGTTCACATCTGAAGGATTCTAAGAAAATCAAGAGCTAGAGACGCACCCTTCATTCCTATAGCGTCTGAGTGCCCTATTAGGTGGTGTCTGTATTGCATCTCAGAATACAAAATTCCTCGCGTGTTAGAACCTCTCCCAGGGTTGTGTGTGTTTGGTGCCCAACTTATCCTGGTGTGACGCCTGTAGATCAAACAGTGTGTGAGGTCCCACAGACAGCTGAGATCCATTCCTCCGTCTTTTCAGAAGGAGACCGAGGCTGGCAGTAAGGTACTGGCCTCAGATCTTTTCATGGGTGAACGAAGTAAGACCTGGTCCCAGGTGGATGCAGTTCCAAGTCTTATCGTTTGAGTCAGGGTGTTTCTAGGTATCCGAGAGTGGTCTTAAACTCACAATCCTCCTGCCTCAGCTCCCCAACGTGCTCGGGTTAACCCAGATCTGCAAGCCCTTCCTCCAAACACACACACTCTAAAAGAGATGCAGAAAAATGTCTCTGCCTGGGGTTCCGCTTTGCCCATGCATCTTGCTCTCAGCCAGTTTTATCATCTTTTCTTCCTGCGTAGAGAGAAGAGATGTTATATTTGGGTATATTGGCTTTATGTGTCTTGGCTGCCTTCAACTCCCTTGGAACTTTTTTTTTTTTTTTGGCTAAAATATAATAAATGAAACCACTCAGACTGGAGGGGGAGTGCTATATAGGAGGCTTTTCCAAGGCTCCAGGAGAGGAGGCCAATTGTGATCTGGGACTAGATTTTTCAACAAGCAATTTTAGGGGGTGTTTCAGGAAGTATCCCATGATACCCCGGGCCTTCAGGCTGGCAGCTATTTCACTCAATTGCTGCCCCCACTTCTTCCTAAGTTTTGCAGTTGCTCATGGTAGTTTATCCTGATAACAGCCTTTCAGACAGTCTATGGGGGAGCGCACATAGGGATGGCGGAATGGGAGGTGATGGTGGTCACATATGGCGGGGCAAGCTGAGGGACCACGGTTGAGCAGATTATCTCACAGTTTCTGTGACTACTAGACAAAAGGAAGATTCCACAGGAATTCATGTCTACCTTCCCCAAACTCTCTGGAAAAATTAACTTCTGCAGAGAACTGTCTCTTTGACCTCTGTCTGGATCTCTCTGACTCCCCCCCCCCCCACTGCTCTCCCCACTCCTCCTGCCTCCCTTTCCCCATGTTCACTGAGTCCTCACTGTGTGCATGGAGAAGTATCTTAGTGCCATGGAGGAGCAAGGAGATGACAAACACAGGCTCCCCTGTGTGGCTGAGGGTGGGCCAGATGGGCACAGATACAGATATCACCTGGAGTCTTAGATGTCTTAGTGGACTGGGAATGGTAGGGGATGAAACATGCAGGCCTGTGGAGTGTGCTGTGTGTGGTAGGGGCCTGGGGGATGCTTCTCTCTGCACTTGCTCCTCTGAGTTGGGGCTCTGCTTGCTCCTCCTTCCTGCGTCCAGCCATGCAGTGAGCTTGACCTTCAGCGTGGGTCTCATTGTGCCATGCTCTCTTTGAATTTCTCTCTTCTCACCCCACCCCTGCAGGCAGTGGAGGAACTCTTGCAGACCCTGGATCTGGAGAAGAAAGCAGTGGCCGTGGGGCACAGCCAAGTGAGTGACTATCTTGCCAAGGACACTGACATTCACGCTCCTTACAGGAGCTCAGCATCCAATTCTTGTCTCACCCAATGACCCATTATCACTCTGGGTCTCTCTTTCCTAGACTACAGGGGACAAGCGAGTTCTGTCCATGTCCCTCTTCCAAAATCAAGATGACATGGTGCTACACGGGTGGAAACGACACTAGAAATGTCATTCTTAGAGTTCGCTGGCCCAGGAGCCTCGAGAGTCTGGAAGAGTTGATGCTTGGGTCTTTAAATGACATTCTGAGCTTCAGAAGGAACTGCTTACAGCTGTAAAGTATCCTTAAAGGAGAGAGCTCAGGCAGGAGACTACCTGTTTTTGCAGAAGTTTATTTATCAGAACAAAGAAAGCACTTGAGAGACTTGAACAGGCTGCCCCGTGGCTGGGACACCTCCCCCCCAGTGGATTTGGGTTTTTAAGGAAGTGCTTGTGAATATCTGTGATGCAGGTGGCATATTCATGACAGAGGAGGGCTTATGAATATCTATGATGCAGGTGGCATATTCACGGTGGAGGAGGACCCTTTCTTTCCCAGATCTTCCTTTATGGGCATTTCTTTTCACAGTCCCTACAAATGGGGAAGGATGTCAACACTGCTATGCAAACCACGTGCTAATGATGTCAGGCTTCAGCATAATATACAACCAAAGCAATTTAATTGGAAAAGGATTTCTTCTGGTTTATAATTCCAGGGCTGTAGCCAACCATGACAGCGGAGGGGTGGCGGCAGGAGTAGGTGGCTATATGGTCACATTGAGTGAGCAGTAGGAAGCTGTGAGAGAACAGGAAGTTCAGCCTGCCCTTGAAACTTAAGGCCCACTCCCCAGGGATGCATTTCCTTCAGCTTTCCCAAAAGTACCACCAGCCGATGATGGGGACCAGATGTTAGAACACATGAGCCTGTGAGGGGTGTTTCACATTCACACCACAGCACAGACCCTCTTGTGCATGTGTGGGATGACACGGTGTGGGCGGACACCTGACAGTTCAATGTCAATGACATTTAACAACAGAGGTGTTCTGACCAGGAGATGGCTACCAAGATCATCTGGTTTCCTCAGTTACATTGTATCTTAACTGCATGTCTACTCTGTATCAGAAGGCAGCATGCTTCTGCAGACGTGGGCTCCTACAGTCCCATTTGCAAGTGGCTGTGGCACAGCCCTAGTCCTCGCCAGTCTGCTAGTCCTAGGTGGTCCCCTAGCTCTCGGCAGTCCGCTAGCCCTCGGCAGCTGCTAGTCCTCAGCACTCCACTGAAGTCAGTGGATGGAGGAAATAGCCTGAGAAAGGAATGGGATGATATGAGGGGAGAGAAACCAAAGGGGTTGAAGCTCAAACTCTCCCCTGCCTGATGAGAAGTCTATAGAAGTCTCTGCTGCCCAGCATGCCATGTGCTGTTGATTGTCAAGAAAGGAAACATGGTATTTTAGGGCTCCCGAATTCTTTGACCCTAGAGCCTTCAGTCTTTTGTTTGGGACACACTCATTATCAGCTCTGAAGCTGTCTTGGAAATGAGCACGAGCTTTCAAACCCAAGAACCATGTCAGAGGTGGGCAGTATGCTACAGACAAACTCAGAACCCAGACTGGGAAGGAGGGGTGTCTAACTGCCTCGTTATTCACAGATTGGTTAGCATAACCAGTTAACCTGAATAGTCAGAACCCAACTGCAGGTGCGTATGAGCCCTGGGGAAGGGCTCTGTTCTCCCTGTAGACACCGTGGTCATGGGCCGTCTCTACAGATGTCTTCTCCTTGGTGGGCACAGCCCACTGCTCACTAACCTGTTCTAAATACAATAGCATCTCACTCTGGCCTCGGCCCAAGCTGGGAGTTCACTGTGGGCTTGACCAGATTGCCACTGTGGTTATCTGTGGATATTTCTGGCAGTTAGAATATGCCAGCCTGTTCCTGGGCTCTCACGGCAAGCCACAGACTTCCAGAAGGCTCCACGCTTTTGTCTTTTCCTCCCAGATGAGGAGACTGTGCTCTGGGTAACTAACTCACTTCTAGTGACCCACGGGGAGTGAAGGCTACAGAGTGCCAAGGTCCTCCTCACACACTGAGGTCCCCACTGCTCACTGGTGGAAGTGGAGAGTGTGTTCACACGGGTCCCATGGTCTTGACTCGGAGTGGGGGTAGGGATCGCTCCTCAGCTCCACCCACTACATCCCTCTAGTCCATCTGCAGCAATCCTGCCCAGGAGCTTGCAGAAACCCCAAATCCTCAGACGAGCAGAAACTGCAGGGTGGAGCCCAGTGGCTGTTGTCACAGGCTCTCTAGGCGACTTAGATGCATGCTGGAGTCTGAGAACCACTGGGCTAGATAATTACCCAGTTATTTCATGAATAGAGAAATTGGTCCCCACAGTCTCAGCAGCCACAGTAGAGTAAGGGAGAGAACAGAAGCTACTGTGTGTGGTTTACAGCAGCAGGGGTTGGCAATCTAGAAGCCGAAACCTCCTATAACAACACGTAATTGTCACTGCATAGTGCTTGGTACTCACCAGGAGTGACAGAGGCCAAGGTGACCTTTGAGAGGCCAGGCTCAGCACCGATTTGGGTTCCTTGGGACAGGTAAAACATCTTGCCACTGTAGAATCTGGTACTGAAAGCAGAAGTCCACAGAAAACCCGGTTGGATAGAGAGAAGCTGCTACCCTGTCCCTTCTGAGACTTGAAGCTTCCTAACTGATTTATGCCTCAGTGATCACAACTGCAGCCTGGAACTTGTTCTATGCCTCCTGCCCGGGTCATTTAGCAGGCCAAGCTACTGTTCCTTACAGAATGCATCTATCAGCGGGGTAAAGCTGTTTATCAGGGAAAGTCATATTTTATTGCTTATGGAACTAAAACCCTCAGAGTTGGAGCGATGGCTTACTGGTTATGAGCATGCACTTCTCTTGCAGAAGGCCTGAGTTTGGTTCCCAGCATCTACATGGTAGCTCACAACTGCCTGTAACTCCAGTTCCAGGGGATCCAATGCCCTGTTCTGGGCTCTACTGGCACCTGTGTGTGTGGCGTACATACACCCATGCAGGTGAACATAGATATATATTAAAAATAAGGAATCCTTAGGGCACTGGAAGATCCGTTTTGTGTTTGTTTTTTGTTAAAGAACTAAAACTCCTCTGATCTGGGGAATTACCCCAAGGAGAGGACACAGACCTTTAGAAAAGCCTGGCTTTTGCAGTTTTGGGTCAAGAACAGCAGTGGGCCCTGGCGCGTTCCTTAGAAGTGGGGTGCAGGATGCTCCTCTCTGCTCAGATCTGACAAGCAGCTGAAGCCATGAGAAGGGAATCATTTAGGTTTTTCCTTGTGATTTTTCCCAGCCCCTGACACCTTATTAAGGTTTGTGCTTTGGGCCCTGACAGTTCTGACCAAGTGGGATTCCACATGCACTCTACTGCTCGGTAATATCATGTTCTCAAAAAGGGAAGGAGAGAAAAGAAAGACAGAGATCGAGAGTCGCTTCCACAGAGCCGAGGACTATGGACTTACTCCCACCATGGGCACAGTCCTTTCCAATTATCTTTTAAATGAAAGCCTCATACTTAATCAATATTGGACTGGGGAGCACCTGCCGTCTACTGTAATATATGAAGTATGCTGTCATCATTTTTGATCATCGATTTTTTTTTTAAATGGCAGCTCTGGGACTCACCAGCTTGTGAAATTAATACAGTGATTATTAAACAATCTGAGAGCCAGGAATGGCTGATGTCTCTATTTCAGTGAGGCTGGTCCTCCTGGTGGCGCACAGCAAGCACTCTCTGATCTATGAAACAGCTGGACCCTCACAGAGCTCATTCTCACCTTCCTGTGGACCAAGGAGCCCCGTCACTAGAATGGGTGGAGAGCTCGTGGGATCTTTGTTCCAGTTAGTCTCAAATTCCCTTTGGAATTCAAACTTCTGATGTGTGAGCCAGATCCTGAGTTCGAGTCTCAGCTTTCTGAGTCAACAGCTACCGAATTAATTGAGTTACTGGTTTCCACAAAGGGACAATTTGGAGTTTAAAGACTGGACACAGACAAAGGACTTTGAGAACTAGATGCCCAGGCCTGGGGAGACAGCTCAGTCATTAGTGTTACCCCCGAGGTGCATCTCAGAACTTGTGTAAAAGGCTGGGTGCAGCGGTGCACTCTGCACTCTGGTAAAGCCCAACATTCAGGAGGCCATTGTTTCTCCCTCCATAAAATGGGAAAATCACCAGCAGTGGTGGTGCATGACTTTAATCCCAGCACTCGGGAGGCAGAGGTAAGGGGATCTCTGTGAGTTCAAGGCCAGCCTGGTCTACAGAGTGAGTTCCAGGACAACCAGGGCTACACAAAGAAACCCTATCTGAAAAAACAAAGCAATACCAAAATGAAAATCAAAATAGCAACCCTCTATGATCCTGCCTGCTAACTTCTAGTCTATTCTAAGCACTCAATAACCATTATCCACTAGTTGACAATGCCACCAACTCAGAGCCATGCAATGACATAAGAGAAGATAACACCCTTGGGTCCTTCTGCCAAATGCATAGGACTGGATAAAGTCCTCCATGATGACATCCTTCCTTGGCATGCAGGGAGGTGGACCAAGGATATACTGTGTAGGGTGTGTAGTCAAGGACACTCCCTGCCTGGAGAGCCTCGGGTCTCATAGATACCTTTAACTCAAACCCAGAATCTGTTCCCTTTTGACTTCTACTGACAGACATCCCTGGGCTTCGGAGTCACTGCATCTCGTCCCCTGCAGTCTGTTCATGGACCATTCCATGGGATGCTGCATGGTGATTGATGCTTTGAAGCCTGGCAGGTGTGGTCTCTGGGAGGAGCCTAGCAGCTCAGGGGAGGGGTGCACAAACCAGGAGGGTGATGTCCCTTCCCACAGCCTCTTCCCCTCCACCCCTTTCATGATGAATCTGGGTGTTGTTAGGTATCATATCTCAGGTAATTTTGTCAATGATTAAAAATGAACATTTTGGGGCCAGCCCAAGTGCATGGGCTCAAAAGAGCCTGTGATAAGGCCTCAGAAACTGAGCTTACTACCATCCTGGGGTGAATTTCTCCCAGAGGACATTAGACACATCTGCGCTGGTAGTGACTGTCAAACCAAGGCACCTTCCTTCCAGAATCAGGTGGAATGCAGGCAGTGGTTCAGCAGGGCCTTTTCTTTCTTTTTTCTTTTTCTTTGTATTCCTGTCATTGTTTGTTTGTTTGTTTTTGTTTTGAGACAGTGTCTCATGTAGCCTAGGCTGGCTTTGAACTCACCACTAGCCAAAGATGACTTTGAACTTCTGATCTTCTTGCTTCCCCTACCCAAGTGCTAGAATTCCCACACATAGTTCCATGCCACATAGAAGGATTCCAGGACATCCTGCTTGCTAGGCAGGTGCTCTGCCAACCCAGCCAGATCTCCAGCCCCAGATTCTGCCTTTTAAAAGTCCTAGGGCAGCATCCATCCTGCTCCATGCACCCTGGAGCACACTGGGTAGCCAGGGCTGGAGGCAGGAGGAGGAGCCACAGGAAGAAAGACCACTTCCATCCTTTAGACTTCCATTAAGCTCCAGCTGCAGCCTGAGAAGAGAGATGGGCTCTGAGTAGCACCCCAGACACCCAGCTAGGCAGATGCCTTACCTGTGCCTTCTCTTCTGCCCCCAGGTTTTCCTCAAGGCAGGTGTGGTTTCCAGGCTGGAGAGGCAACGAGAGAAGTTGGTGGCCCGGAATATCCTTCTCTTCCAAGCAACTTGCAGGGGCTTTCTGTCTCGCCAGGAGTATAAGAAGCTGAAGGTACTGTGTTGTGTCGACCAGCAGATCTGATGTTGTGGATCTGGGGTGAACATGCATGACTTTGCATCCCCCATGACACCCAGACCAAGTACTTGTGGAAGAGCTCACCATGTCGTGGGCCACCCTCTGCTGGCCCGTGCTGTAGATGAGCTGGAATAGACAAGAGGTTGTGGCCCTGTTCCCTCCATGGCTTTGCCCTCTGTCTTCTGTCCTCCTTGTCCTCTTTCCCAGGTGGGTGGACCCCATACACCCTTATTGTCCTTCTGCAGATCCGGAGGCTGGCTGCACAGTGCATCCAGAAGAACCTGGCTGTGTTCCTGGAGGTCAAGGACTGGCCATGGTGGGGGCTTCTGGCCTCTCTCAGGCCCCTGCTGAGTCCCACTCTTAGCATGGAGCAGCTTCACGCCAAGGAGGTGGGTTCGTGCCTCTGGACAGTGACACTCCCCTTCATGCTTATACCCAGCCCCCAGGGCTACTGTGGGCAGTAACCATAACCAGCAACCCAGCAGTCCTCGGTGCCTTTGATTGGAGCCTGCTATCCACTGAGGCTGTGTTCTGGAATACAGTTCTTCTCTGGAAGGCTGATCAAATGTACCAGTCACCCTTGGGTCACGTGGTTCATTCTAAACTCAGTTATGGACTCTTTGCATCTCTTAGAGAAACCTTTGTCATCCCTCAATCTCCAATACACACACGCACACACAGATTCACATACACCCCACACACACCCCCATCCCCCACTACCACACACCTCCTGTGATCAGCTGGTTTGGACAGATACTGGTATGTGCTTTCTGGTGTTTATTTTTTTTACAAAAATGACCAAGTTATGCACAAGGCTCTTTCATTTCTTAGACAGTAAACATGAGGTAGGCTACGTGTCCTTCATCTAAAACTATGAGCAAAGTCCAAGCAAATGTCCCCAAACCGGAAAGAGCCTAAAATCTGGCACTTTGATCCCAGGCACGTTGGGTGAGGCCTCCCCTGTGAAGCACGTGCGGTGCTCTTGCCAATCTATTCTAAATCCCCCCAGAGACATCTCAGGGAGTGCTTCCTCGTTCTTCTTTAGAGCAGCAGAGCATCCCCTTGGGCTCACAGCCTATGGTCATTCTGCCACCCTCCACTCTTTCCAATGACAGCGTCACCAGCTTGGAGAGCTGTCCCTGGGGCGAAGGGACACTTGTGAGGATGGATGCCCTCTGTACAGTCACACACACGCACTCCCCATCTGGAGTTGGGCACTCAGCGCCTAGACTAGGCTGTGTGTCTAGACTCCTAAGAGCAGAGGTGTTGGTATTTGGGAATGACAGAAGAGAAGGACAGGTTTGGGTGACAGCACAGGCATGCTGACTGATAGCCATGCCACCACCAGCCACTCTTTTTTTTTATAGTTTGATTTTTAATTGAAAAATGATTGTTTTATGAATTTATGGGGTGGGATGTAGATCTTGGCACATATGTGTGGAGTGATGGCCCCTACTAACAAGGTGTGAGCCCTTCAAACACTCAGCAGACGCTGACTGCAGGGGCATCCGTGTAGCCCTTCTTCGAAGAGCTCGCTGAGTTGCTGCCTGTCCCTGAAGCCTTGCCCCCTGAGACTTCTCCTGACAGGAGTGGACCCAGAGGCCTGCCCTGGCAGCTTACACACGGGTGTTTGTCTTGTAGGAGGGACTGACAATGCTGAGGCAGAAGCTGCAGAAGTCGGAGAAGTCGAGAAGTGAGCTCAGACAGAGCACGGAGCTGCTGGAGAGCAAGGTAAGCCATCCACACCCACCCACACTCCCTGAGCACCTGCTGAGGGGAGAAGGGCCCTGTGCTACATCCCACGATGCTTGGGCAGCTGTGGGACCCATTTTACAGTTATGGTGGAGGGAAATGAGGCCCTGGCATACTGGGGATGTGTGTGGCATCTTCCTGACCCTACAGTACCAGCTAATGCTGTTTTGTCCCAAAGAGGAAGGTTCCTTACATAAGCCACGAAGGAGAAAGCAGCACTGGGGTGATGGGCACCTCACCATGTCAAAATAAGGGGAGGTTGTTGATAGAGCGTGAAGTGAAGACACAATAAATACCGATAAATACGCGGAGTCAAAGTTGTCACACACGTATGGGTAAAGTCCAGAACACGCAGACAACGTGTTCCAGTCTGCTGGAAGACAAACCTTCCAAAAGTGGAAATTAAAAACTGATCAAAATATGGACAGATGGTTCCTGTGGTGGACCGGCTGCTTCCTTTTTGCTTTTCCTCAAATTATTGATAATTGATTTAAAAACTGTACACACAAATGAGAAATCCAGCCTCACTCTGAGGTCTGAGGTCACCTTTCCTGGGCATGGGACCTGCTGTCCACTGCTAACATTGCTGCTGCCCAGGGATTTCCTCTGCTGAATTTTCCTTTTTTGAGACAGGGTCTCATGCAGCCTCAGTTGGTATAGCCAAGGATGATGGTAAACTTTTTGTTTAAAATTTATTTATTTTTTTAGTTACCTCTGTGTTTGTGTGGGTTTGTGCATATGAGTTTAGGGCCCAAGGAGGACAGAAGAGGGTGCTTGCTTCCCTGGAGCAGGAGTTACAGGCAGTTGTGAGTCTTCAGATGTGGGGCTGGGAACCAAACTCAGATCCTCTGGAAGAGCAGCCAGTCCTTTTAATCACCGAGCCATCTGAAAATTCATTCTCTCTCCATCCTTCACATGTATATGATCTATTTTGTTCATACTCCCCTCTCACCCCCCCCCTCTGAACCTCCCAACAAATCCTCTCTTACTTTCTGGTTCTTCTTTGTGATCAACTACATTTAATAATCATCATTTGTACATGTGTGAGTGTGTGTGTATGTGTGCATCTGTGCATGTGTGTATGTATGAGTGTATGTGCCTGTGTGTGCATGTACTTGGTGAATGCATTTGTGTGAATGTGTGTGCATGTATGCATGTGCCATATGTATGTACATGTACATACATGTGTCTCTGTGTGTGTGCATGTACATATGTGTGCATATGTGTATGTATGTGTACGTGCCTGTGTGTGCATGTACCCATGTGTATGTGTTTGTGTATATGTGCTTGTGTGTGTGCCTGTGTGTGTATGCCTGTATGTATGTGTATAGGTGTTTTATGTGCACATGTGCATGTACATGTGTATATGCATGTGTGTATTGTGTGTTTGTGTGTGTGCCTATGTGTGTATGCATGTGTGTATGTGTATGTATATGACTGTGTGTGCATGCATATGACTATGTGTGTACACGTACATGTGTGTATACATGTGCCTGTGTGTTCACATGCATGTGTGTGTGTGTGTGTGTATTGGGTTCACTTACAGGAACACAGGCAATTTACAAGTGGTTATGCTACTGAAGAAAATGAGTCTTCCTCCCGGCAATAGTGCCTCATCTGGGGTATGCATGAGCCCCTATGCCCCCACCCCTCTCTTCTAGAACATTGACTGGCTTGATCTTGTGCAGGCTAGCACAGTTGCTGTGAGCTCAGGAGTCCCACCAGAAGACAGTGTTTCACAGCATGCAAACACATGCGTGCACGCGTGCACACACACACACACACATACACACACACACACACACACACACACACATGCTCCTGGCTCTTACATTCTTTCTTCTCCATCTTCCATGATGTCCTGGCATCAGGGGTATTCTTATTTCAGAGATTTGCATGCCTAAGAGTGCAAATAGACTCATGAGAAGAGTCTCAATCTAAATAGCAATCAGAAAATGCAAATCAATGCCTTGCTAAGAGCCTCTTCAGGGCTCAGACAGGCAAAATGGAAAAGGGCTAGAGTGGAGGGTTGGCAAGGATGCGTGTGGCTGCCCCACATCTCTGGCATGCAAATTGATGTTACTGTGGGCGAACAAGTTGGTGTCGCATAGATAAGTGGCCAGGGCCCTGCAGCCCACAATGCCACTGTAGGCTTCTGGACAAGAGGTGCCTCCTTTCTTCCATATGGGTTCTGGGGTTTGCATCCTTACCTGTTGAGCCATCTTGCTGGCCCGGTAGAAGCATTTTTTTAGTGCCATGCTTGACTGAAAAACAAAGGATCAATTCCATAGCGTAGCTGACCATGAAGTCATAGTAGTCACCATCTAGGCTGCCTCACAGGATGAAGGCCACTCTTCCTTTTTCTCCTGTCCCTTCTCTCTGGCCCCCTTCAACCGTGGGCTTCCACCAGGATTTACAGTGTCAGCCATGTTCCTGGGGAGCAGACCTCAGATCTAATCAGGAAGTTACTGGTCACCCCCATAACTTTCATGCCACTATGGCTCCTGTGGGCACATCTTGCCTGGCAGGGCAATACTGTAGCACAGCTCTGGTTGGTGACTTTTCTCCCCCCCAGTGGCCTGTAACAGGCAGCGGGCATCACTTTTAAATGAGCACCAGCTCATACCCACTGCCAGTGTCACTCTCTCACCTCTTGCCATGAGGTTTGGAGACTGCTGTGTCCGGCACCATGCAACACTGTATTTGAAGAAAGGTGCTGCTATTCCTGCTGGAAAACAACTATCGCTGGTTTGCATGTGTTTCCCCCTGAGGAGACAGTGGGATGCCTTTAGCGCTACAGCTTTTCTAACCTCATCTGAGGAAGGCTTGACCCGGGATGGATCCCCACCTTCACTGCCTCTTTAACCAGCTCAGAGATGACCCTAATTGCAGATGAGTGGGTCTTAGTGTAGAATCTGGGACAGCAGACACAACCAGACCTCAGAATTAGCAATTCTAAACCCAGGCTTAGGGTGACCCTGAAACACCTACACAGACCCCAAGCTTAGCAATGCTGAACCCAGGCTTAGGGTGACCCCAGAACTCCTGCTGTTTTAGCAAGTTCTCAGACATTGTAGGAGTTGCTTCTTAGGATACACAAAGGGTCACAAGGCCACAGATCAGAGAGTGTGCACAGCTCTGTGTGGCTCTATTGTGCTAACAGTTGGGGAGCAGAGAGCCGACTGGGACCATGCATCACAAACACACCTCTGCTGCTGTCCCTTGCCCCTGTGCTCCACCCGTTTGTCTCAGCAGGTGGGCAGCAGCTTGCATCACGCCCTGGCTTATTAGACAGCTCCTGCAGAGCCATCTACCTGCCCGTCTGCAGTGAAGCCCCGCGGATGGGAGCCAGGGAGAGGTTGCCCCGTCAGAGGGCTCTCATGTTCATAGGGACACTGCGGTGAGGGGCAGAGCTCCAGGAGACACATCAGGGGTGGGGCCTTTTCCTAACTTCTGGGTTTTTCCTACAATCTAATTCATGGCCAAATATGGAGGATAAAATGAGATTTCTGGGTGTATTAACCCAACAGCTTTTGGGGTTTGGTAAAGAATTGTGGCAAAAATCTACCAGGAAGCTTCAGGGCCTGGAGGTGGTAGTCCGAAGGTGACATCTGTGACTGTCTAGCAGGGAGGGTGATAGCTTGCTGATGACCATCCCAGGTCACAGCCCAGGTCTTCTGACTCAGTCCAGGTTCCTTTGAGGACTGTGAGTGCCTCATCTTTGGAGACTCAGCGGCTGGGCGGCTCACAGACTTGGCATGCTGTTTGGGCTTTAACTACTGACGATGCTCTCCTTCCCATGGAGCTGACCA
Source organism: Microtus ochrogaster (assembly GCF_000317375.1). NCBI lineage: Eukaryota > Metazoa > Chordata > Mammalia > Rodentia > Cricetidae > Microtus > Microtus ochrogaster. The sequence continues at coordinate 2,457,446 of NC_022010.1, read as the reverse complement.
CAGAAGCTCTACGACTCAGTGAGACCTCAGAGGGCATGGCTACAATGTTCCTCTTGACTGCCTGCCCCAGTTTATTCCCATAGAATACTCTTCTGTGCCCACCAAACAAGACTCGGGGACCAGAAGTGTGCTGAGTGTGGAGAAGTGGCTGAGTTAGTCCTGGTTTATAGGGCACCGTGGGCATCATCGGATCTCAGGTTTGTCTCACCGTCATCGGGAAAATGGTACCAGGAGTCATGCTCTTTCATAAATCGAGCCCTCCACCTCTGCCACCAACACGCTCATCCTTTGCCACTTCATCACAGGCAGACAAGTCCTGGGTACCTTCACCCTTCATTGCCTACCCAAAACTCCTAATGCCAGAGCAATGGCAAATGGAGACTCACCTTTAATGAGGGACTTGTCCAGGGGTTTCTGGGATGAGACCAGAACCAGCATTGTCTAGTTTTACCTTCAACATTAATGGTTAGGAAGGTATTAATGTCCCTGCGCCATAGATGAAGCCCAGAGAGGTGCCGCACACAGCTGATGAGCGGCAGAGGAGGGATTTGAACTCAGATCTGGCTTGCTCTAAAATGGCTATGCATATTGGGAATGGGGTCAAAGGTCATTGCCATTAGAGGGCTGTAGTAGGAGGCCACTTGTTTCCTGGCCACCCAGACTCCCAAAATAACCACACAGAAACTGCGTTTATTAAATCACTGCTTGGCCTATTAACTCACTTCTTATTGGTTAGCTTTAGATCTTAATTTAACCTATTTCCATTATTTTATATTTTACCATGAGGCTTGTAGCCTACCAGCAAGGTTCTGGCATGTCTGTCTCCAATAGTGTCTCCTTGACTTCTCCCTGACTCCACCTTCTGTCTTTCAGCATTCAGTTTAGTTTTCCCTGCCTAGCTCTACTCTACCCTATCACAGGCCTAAGACAGTTTATTAACCAATGGCATTCATAGCATATAAAGGGGAATCCCACATCCCTTGAAGGATATGCAAGAGTTGACCAGGTGTTAGAAATGGGATACATCCCAGGTAGGGTTGAGACACATGATCGGGTTGGCCTGGCAGGCACAGCTCTAATGTTAAGTGTCGCATGGGTACAGCCATGACAGTCATGGAGGATGGTGGTCCCCATCCTATAGGGAAGAACCAAAACCAAATATGGCCTCAGGTTGGGGCAGTGGGTGACAGAGGGAGGTCCTGCTTCCTCTCTGGTGAAGTGTTGAGTGAAGCCCACCAAGGCTGGTCAGTCCCCTCCATGAGCCCTGCTCTCAGGATTCCTCTCCCTATGTCCTACTAACATGGTCCTACTTTCTCTGACAGGGCAGGCCTGTGTAAACCTCGATTTTCTATTGGATTCTTTCGTATGTTTGTAAGAGACCCAAGAGATGGCTTGCTGGTGTGGCTGGCATTATCCTCAGATGTTAGCACTTGGGCTCCACAGCCCAGGCCAACTAGACGTGTCAGGGAAAGCGGGGAAAGGTTTATTCAATGTGACCACTTGGAGAAGAAGAATAGAGGTCCAGTGACACCTCAAGTTCACAAGAGGCTCTAATAGCTAAGCACCCTGATCACGCTGTGGACCCACCCACCTTTTATCTCCATCCCCCCAGCTTCTTCTCTCCAACCCCTCCCCAGCCTCTTCTCTCCATCCCCTTCCCAGCCTCTTCTCTCCACCCCTTCCTCAGCCTCCTCTCTCTATCCCCCTCCCCATTCTCTTCTCTCCTTTCCCCTCCCCATTCTCTTCTCTCCACTCCCTCCCCAGTCTCTTCTCTCCACCCCTTTCCCCCCAGCCTCTTCTCTCCACCCCCTCCCCAGCCTCTTCTCTCCACCCCCTCCACAGCCTCCTCTCTCTATCTTTCCCCCCAGCCTCTTCTCTCCACCCCCTCCCCAGCCTCTTCTCTCCACCCCCTCCACAGCCTCCTCTCTCCACCCCCTCCCCAGCCTCTTCTCTCTATCCCCCTCCCCAGTCTCTTATCTCCACCCCCCTCCCAGCCTCTTCTCTCCATCAAGGTCCCCAGGCTCTTACCAAGTTTGAGAATCTCTGAAAGTTGGAGCTGAAGGCCGGGGCAGGCTAAGGTGTATGGGTGCCCAGTAGTTACTGATCTCTAATTACCCTGTGAATTCTTGGTATAGTGCCTGACACTCAGTAGGTGTGTACATGATGCCTCTAGGATCTATGAATAGTGACAGCCACAACCCTAGTTGTGTTGAGCTTTAGCTATCTATCCAGGGATGCACACTGTACGGGATGCTTTTTCCTCAGTCCTGGGGATTGATCTAAGACTTCACATGCTCTGTGAACACCACTGAGTTGCAACCCCAGCCTCCCTTGCAGACAATGTCTTGCTGTTTCACTCAGGCTGGTCTTGAACACGTGGTTCTTCTGCCTCAGTCTCTGGGTCTACAGGGTTACTAGCCTGTGCCACCAGGCCAAACCAATTCCTTTCTCTTAGACTCTATAAAAGCGGGTAGACATTCCTGTTCTACTTGTTCTGTCCAGCTTGTCCTCCCGGGCCATTGTCCCTAAGTAGAAAGGACATTTTTGCTGATCCCAGCACTTGGTGGATCTGGGGAGAGCTGTCAAAGCAATTTCCTGACATCTGTAAAAGCTCCACTATGTTTGCAAGCCAGATCATCCTCAAATTGGTTTTCATAATTCTGAGTGTGGAGTTTCCACCTCCCCTCCAAAGACAGGGTTTCTGCCCATGCTTCGAGGGAAGAGAGGGGAGGAAAGAAGAGGGGAGGGAGGAGAAGGAAGGGGAGGAAGGGGGAGGGAAGGGGGAAGGGGCAAGTTTGTGTGGACTTGACTGTGTAAAAAACATCCAGTAGTCTCCGGTAGTTGAAAGAACTGACTGTCCTTCAGGCTCCAGACTGCGGGTTCCATGAGATTCAAAATTAATTCATTAAATTAATTTTGTGCTCCCCATGCTCAGGCTGATTAGCACAAATTAAATTTCATGCTAATTGTCTAAGCCAGCCATCATTGTACCCCTGCTTGGGATCAAGGCCAACTCCCAGGGTGGGAGGTGGTTAGGAGTGTGGCCCTGGATGTTCCTGGATTGTACTGATCACCTTCTCAGCCCCATGGAGTGTTCGCAAGGCCACAAGCAAATCTAACTTGCTCAAAGCAAAGAGAGGCCAGGGTTAGGGGGAGGGGCCCCTGGGGCCCCTGTGATTCTGCCCTCTATTCCTGAGCTCAGCTTCCTGGCTGTGCCTTGGGAACTCTGGTAGGGAAATTGCACTTTAACAAACTCTGAAGTGTGTAGGGCGTCTCTTGGTGCACTAATAAAGCCGGAAGGCTGAGGAAGAGCAGACAGGCTCCTCTCAGAGGCCACCCACCAAGAGCCCTTGAAAACCCCAATTCTGTGGCCATTGTGCTAGTTGCAGCAGACAGATGTGAGTTCAAGTCTCAGCTCTGCTGCTTGCTTGCTCTGTGCTCTGAGAGTTCTTCACCATCTCTCACTCCCTGGCTCTCTCTGTTTGCCCTGAAGATTTGGGTCACAGTAGGGCAAGGATGGGCTCAAGTGGGAAAGAGGGTTCATAGACACATGGTGGCCTCAATTTGTGCAGTGCAACTGTTTCCCCAGCAACTCAGCTCTCACCTCGGAGGTCATTTCTTCTGGATCCAAATATGAATGGTCACATCTGGGCACAGATTCAGGCTACCCATAATTCCACCATTCCCTGATGTGTTACAGTAATGGAGCAAAGACACCGTGAGTCAACCCCACTTGAGTATGTTGGTGGAAACATCAGCATAGTTTATAGGAAACGAGGAACTTCTACCACAGGCCACAGATGCTGGAACATTCTTAGCCTGTGACTAGGAAGTTGGGGTGTGCTAATACACAACCAAAGGTTTCACCTGGCGTCATAGGCTGTTAGGTCAGACAAAGGACAAGGCTATCAAACAGGCTACAGATAGCTCAAGACAATTGTGTTAGACTCTGGACTTGTGCCCCTCCAGCCTCCCAAGTGACTGAAGTTGGAAGCAGCCAGTCAGGCTTGCAGAGTTGTATGGGAGGCGGGGCTCTTCCCAGGAATGTTCCTTCATGACAGTGTTCTGCTTTCTGATTGAGAAAAGCATTAAAACTAAATCCACAGCACAGATGAGCAGCTCAGGGCAACGGGGCCTCATGACCGCCTCCGTGGATGAGTGGGCACCTTGTGCTGCGCTCATGTGACCAAAAAATTGAGAGAAAGGGAGCGTTCTCCTTTATGGCTATCTCCAGGGCTCCCGTTGGTGGCCCATGCACATGCAGGCAGCCCTAACTGGGCTTGGTGCGTTAGAAAAGACAAAGTTGGGAGGGGGTGAATTGAGAGATACGAGGCAGGTTGAGGAGATGAGATGGATGGGTGCAGCCATGTTTCATTACATATATGAGGCAGTGTGTCCGTACGACCCAGAGTCCGAGTGCCAAGGGACAGACCCACCTCTCTCAGCAACATGCCACTCTCATGGTCAAGGCCCTGGCTGCGAGACTGACCGAGGAAGCCAGCACATTCTTAGACTTGACCCTGTTCCTGCTCCCTTCCCCCTCTCTGACTCCTGACTTTATTTATATCATACTTGTAGTTGAAAATACACACTGAAGACCTAGGTTCCACTTTATTTTCCCTCCTATAGTGGTGGTGCCTGTGTCAGTCAGCTCAGCAGGAAGCAAAGCACCTTTATCAACTCCTTCAGAAGCACCCAGCTCATATGTCCTGTTAATCCCCTGTCCCCTTCTTAACGGGTCTATGTAATCACTACCAACAGATTACAGGTCAGGTGTACCTACGGAAGACAGGCAGGGAAGACAGAGAGCGGGTGCCACAGCCCACGGAGATCCACAGAGCGCCCCACACAGAGCATCCAACTGTGGTGTGCCTTCCTCAGGGACAGGGATGCTCAGTCCCAGAGGCCAGCTCAGGTTCCCTGACAGCTGAGAACCTTTGCTAAGTACCTGTCCTTAGTTGAGAGCCTACTATGTACTACGCACTGTACTAAACTCTCCAGGGCTTTATCTCATTTATTCCCCATACTGGTTCTATTAGTTCCCTCCCCCTGCCCCGTTTAGTGTGTGCTGGGTGACAGTTCTCCCACAATAGAAACAGGTACATTCTGAAGTATGAGCTTTTAGCCTCTTGTTTACCCAGCAGGTAGCCTCTCTTCTCCCTAGTAATGGCTTATCCTCTGATGGTCCTCTGCTGTGTGCGGTGTGTGGAGGGAAGGAGGGTCAGTGGCCTCCTGGTTTCTCTTCCTCAGATCACAGACTTAACCTCAGAGCTTGCTGATGAACGCTTCAAAGGTGATATGGCCTGCCAGGCACTGGAGAGTGAACAAGCACAGCGGCTTCAGGCACTCCGAGAGGTTCAGGAGCTCAAGGTGAGGGGTCATGGGGATCTAGTGGGTGGCCAGAAGTGGTTTGTCCTGGTTACTAGGCTTCTCCAGAACCTGCCAGCCCAAGTGAGATACACCCGCTAACTGACTTCTCTGTCCTGGCTCCTGGCTGGGTCTTTCTAAGGCAAGGCCTGAGAGGTACTATGGATAGTGACCTTAGCAATGGAGGCTATGTGTAACAGATCCATGGCATTGGAGGACCCTTGAGTGGGAAAAATGCAGGGGATACTATTCTTGTCAAACGAGTATGTAACAGGTGACCAAACCCTGGCTTTGGATGGTCACATGTGAAGTAGATGGTCTTGTCCGGTTGAGTCCACTTTCATTGCTACAGTAAATACCTCAAAATGGGTTTCTTGATAAAGCAAGCTAGTTCATGGTTCTGAAGGGTGAAGGTCTTGGGCTGGCAACATCTGGCAAAAACCTAAGAGCAGTTGACATCATAGCAGGAAGAAAAGATCACTGATCCAAACAGCTCAAGATGGGGGAGTCTCTGGGCTCCCTCCCTTTATAATAGCCCCCTGTAAGAACTAAAGTGAGGGCCTCAAAGAACCACAGTAATTCCTCCCAGGGCCCCGGAGACATGAAGACCTCTGCTTGGTCTGACCTTTCACAGTGCCATGTGGAATACTAGTCTCCCGATACATGAACCTAGGGTCGGGAGTATAGACCCTTTCATTTCCAAACCTGAGCCATCACCAAGCCTTTCTTCCAGGCTAAGTACCAGCAAGTGCAGGAAGCATTGGGGGAAGTACAGAAGCAACTGGAGGAGGCACAGCAGAAGAGCCAGCCGGTCAACTTTGAAGAGAAACACGCAGGAGGAGGTGAGCAGCTGGGGACCCTTGGTGTTGGACACTGGCAGATGGAATATCTTCCCTTTTGGTTCATTTGTTCATGAGTAAGCACTGAGCACTTATGTCCCTGCTACACAACATCTGCCAGGACCAATAGGCACAGCTCTGCCCCTGGGCAGCTTATAGTCTGATGTTAATAGCCACTGTGGTGTCTGACCGCACTCAAAACAACACTGGTCATCGAGAGAGGTGTTACATGGGTGAAGAGCTATGTTTAGAGGCCTGGAAGAGCTGGAAAGGTGGCTCATATGGTAAAATGCTTGCCATGCCAACTTCAGGAATGACCACTAATACTCAATAAAAGCTAGGTACAATGGTATAAACTTGTAAACCCAGCAATGAGTAGGCAGAGACAAGAGACTCTCTAGGGCTAGCTGGCTACCAACCTTGTCTAATTCTTAAGTTCCAAAGATAGTGAGAGTCCCTATTTCACCAAAACAAGGTGGATGGTGTTTGAGCCATGACTCAAGGTCGACCTCTGGCCTCCATGCTCACATAAACACACATGCACACACACTCCCACACAGATGCACATGCTCATTCAAGAAGAGTTGGTGTCTATGTGTTAGACAGTCTCCTATTCCTGTGTCTTAAAAACACGTTTTGATGAAAATGACCCTGGGTGGAGCCCAGGAAGCTGCACCTCCATATTTGGATTGTGTCATCTGAAGCCTTCCCTGAGCCTCAGGTGCCCTATCTTCAAGTGCAGATGATCACAGATGATGACTGGGCAGTGCTGAGTCATACGGAGTGCTGTGTAGACACCTGCTATCTTACCACTGTGAGGAATGGGGTCCCTACAGGTTCTGACACAAACCCAGTTTACACACGAGGAAGTTGGGGCTGACTCTCAGGGTTTCTGTGCAGTGAGAGGCAGGTGGCATCAGGCCTTTCTGCTGTGCCCTGGTTATGCCACTACCCGGGGATTCAACTTTCATGGGAGCAAGGGACCTGTTGATACAGAGTCAACTATGTGGGGGTAGCACAGCCTCCTAAGAGGCATCCCAGAATAGGCTCCATCCATCTAAGGCTTGTCTGGGTGAGACGTCTCAGGTGTGTTTCTTCTGCAGTGATCAGGAGGCTGATGATGTGGGAGATAGATTTAGCCCACGGAAACATCAGTCATTACAGGAGCAGGTTCTAAACTCTGGAAATGCAGTCTGGGAAGCCAAGCCACAGATGATCTGTTTTTTGTTATGAAAGCCACACATACTTTTACACGAAACCTCTAAAATACAGGGAAGTTGAAATAGGCAATAAAACACCCACTGCTGTGCTTTCTCGCCTGCCTCTGCGCATCATAAAAAGACATGGCTTTCTTTATGTTTGCCTAAATGCTTACAGCGGGTCTTTTATATTACACAGCTAGCACCAGGCTGGACACTGGCGCCACAGAAGAATTCTAGTTGGGTTTTGATCCCAGAAAGTTAGCCATAAGTGTGGAGATAGATTACAGAAAGCCAAGAAATAGGCAAATGGATAATGCAGGGCATTGTTGTACAAACCAATTAACTCATTCACTCAACTATCAACTTGCTCATTGATCTATTCATCTACCCTCCTACCCATCAATCCATTATCTATGCACCTACTTAGCCACCCACCCTAACATCTACCATTGTACCTACTCATTCACCAGCGTCCATTACTCTTCCATCTCACCATCCACCCATCTCTCTCTCATCTGTCTGTATCTATCTATCTATCTATCTATCTATCTATCTATCTATCTATCTATCTATCTATCTATCTATCTATCTAACACTCCTTGTACTTACCATACGCTCAACATTGTAGTAGGTCCTAGCATAGTAATTCTGGATATGAGTCCTCTTCTGGATTCTCATAAGTGTTTTTTTTCCTAAGAGAAATCTAGTTTGTAGTACTTTCTGCACATGTTTCTCACTCTTGTTAAATTATACAAGAAGCTGAGTAGAAACAACTTGTTATTAATGCAATTATCTCCTGTACTGGTAAAAAGCAATGCATTGAATGAGAGCCCAAGGATGGATAGATGGATTGATAGGTGGGTGTGCGGAAGGATGGATGGATGGGTAAAGGGATGATTCAGTGGATGGATGAGTGATAGATGGCTGATGAGCTAAGGGACAAATGGATGGTGGATGGATGGACAGGTGGATGGGTAACGGTGGATGGAGATAGAAAGGTGATGACAAAGAATTGGGCTGACTACTTTTTAAGTATGTTTTCCCAGTTCCATTAACTTAAGGAACATTATTCTCTTGTTTGGTTATCAAATGATAAGATACCATAATCTCTAATTCAGCCAAACAGTTTTAATTAAACAAATGCTTGATTTTTTTTTAACCAAAGCAAGGGGTTTAGTATATATAACATCTCCCAGGGAACCCTGGGGCCAAGTTTATTAAGTGATTACCCATTCATTTATCTAATAACTCAACCAGAAGTCAACGATAACAGTCTGCTTCCTACCCTGTGGCTAGGGGCATGGCTCTCTTTGCCCCATGATTCTGCTAGGTGCATTGGCAGCTAGAACGTGTACCTTCCCTCTGTCTGAAAAGTTTCTAGATGATGTTGGGAACACACTATGACCAGAGAGCTCCCTGGCTTACAGACTATGGGAGGAACAACTGGGAACCATGCAGAGTGCAAGGGAGCCGACCTTACAGCAGCGAGGTCAACACTCTAGAAGGCTGGATGTGTTCAGGGCAGGCTGCCCGGAGGAAGCTCCAGCCTTTTCTCTAACTTGGACTTCAGTTCTTACCTTGAAGCCAAGGCCGAGGCTCAGAGGCCATGGGCCCTGTGAAGTGGCGAGCGCAGGGCTAAGGAGTGAGGGGAAGCCCACATCTGCCGCCTCACTCACCCTTCGACCCCGCCACACAGCGGAGGAGTGGCAGATGCGCTTGGACTGTGCTCAGATGGAGAATGATTTCCTGCGCAAGCGCCTTCAGCAGTGTGAGGAGAGGCTGGACTCCGAGATGAAGGCCCGGGCAGAGGTGGAGCAGAAGGTAAGAGAGAGAAGGTAGGGTCAGGACTCCTGAGGCCCCAGGACCTGGCGTCTTCTCCCCTCCATTGTGAGAGGCCACTGTGTTGTCTGGTCCTGAGGAAAGAGGGAGTGGGGCCTCTACTGTTGGAATAAATGCTGTCCCTGTGGGATGCAGGGAGTGTGTTCTGAGGGAAGGGGGCCCAACTCCCTTGGATCTGTATCCATGTCAGAGGTCTAGCTCCAGTGGAAATCTCTGGTACCAGGGCCTTAGGTTGCTAAAGTCACTACAGCACACTCTTGGGACTGTCCCACTACCTGATTCACTGTTCTATTTCTTTGAAGAGACACCGTGACAAGGCAAGTCTTATAACAGAAAGGATTTAACTGAGGACTCGCTTACAGTTTCAGAGGTTTAGCCCATTATCATCACGGCAGGGAGCATGGTGTGGAGCAGTGGCTGAGAGCCACATCCTGATCCACAAGTGGCAGCAGGAAGAGAGACTATGCCTGGCTTGGGCTTTTGAAACCTCCCAGCCCACCCCCAGTGACACAGTTCCTCCAACAATGTCACACCCCCTAATAGTGCCACTCCCTCTGAGCCTGTGGAGGCCCTTTGCATTCAAATCACCACGGAGGGATCCCCTATCAGAAATATACTGGCTTAGATTGCTTGGAAAATCCTTTCCTCCCTCATCCATGGCTTCAGACATCCCTACCACAGACCAGGCTGGGGTATCCTTTCCTTTTCTCTCCTTTGGTGCCTCTCTTTGAGGGTCTGAGCCCAAGGTCCCTCTCCTGGGTCTGTCTGTCCCTGAGGAGATGGCGGGACCCATTGACTGGTCTCATCTTTAGCAAAACTGCTAGGATGCTGGTGACCACCTCTACTGCCCGGGTTATGTGTCAACTACATATCCAAACCCCTGGAATCCCCCACTCCACCCCAGTTTCTTTCTCAGTGCTGGAGACTGAACACAGCCTTGCCCTGGGCGTGCTGGGCAACCACTCTGTTATGAAGCTATATATTACTGGCTTCATTTCCACTGCTTTCGAGACAGCCTCTTGCTGTGTTGTCTAGGGTGGCCTTGAACTTGTGAGCTTTCTTCCTCAGCGAGCAGGGATGACTGACCTGCGCCACCAGGCCCAACTTCCACTCTTTCCTGAGGGCACAGCTCATTGGTAACAATGTCATGGACCATCCCTCCTCCTCTGGATGGAGGTGACCATCAGGCTCTTGGCTTGCCACTTGCTATTTCTCTGTCACTCCACCCGTGGGGTGAAGGCAAATGGCACAAACTCCCACAGTGCACCTCATTGGCCATGGTGGAAACTTGGTCAGTTTCAAATTACCATCCTGAGCCAGGCATAGTAGCCCATGCCTGCTACCCTCACACTTGAGGTAGAAACAGGAGGATCAGGCATTTGAGGCCAGCTTTGGTTTCTTAGCAAGTTCAAGACAAGCCCGAGCCAACGAGGCTCTGTCTGAAAGGATGAAACAATCCCTTTCAGATTGTCAGGAGGACAGATTTGGAAGATCTGAGCCTCCCTCCAGCCAAGCCCCTTCCCGAGCCACACTGAGTTCTTCCTCCCCCAATGCTCCTCCTTCATCGGCCCAGGATCGCTGTCTGTTCTGTGGCAGGATGCCTCTCTTCGTCGGTCTACAAACCCCCACCCTAGCTTAAGACCTCAGATGCCAGTCTCTCCAAATCCACGACTAGCACAGCCTAAGGTGGGAATTCCTCCGCCATTCCCCTGGAGTCTGCAATACACCCTGCAGAGTAGAGGCATCTATTTCTCGGTCCCCCCCATTTGCTGAAGGGGCCACAGGGTGGAGGCTTTTCTTGACTGATCCTGCTACTATATTTTTAAAGTGAGAAAAAACTAAACTGTGATATGCTATGGAGGGGGTTGCAGCACAACCACTGTGGAAGACAGGCATGCCAAGCCCCTCAGGGTGTTGCTGGAGGAGTTTCTAACAGTCACTGCCAAGATGGACACAGTACTGTGACTCTTCAGAGACATTCTGGGTGTCCACATGCAGAGTGACAAAGAGGGAGGCAGCCTGGGTCTGGAACAACAAATTACAAAGTCAGCTCGGGTCGCTTTCCCAAAGGAAGGGGATATTCACACTACATTAAAAAGTCATAAACCTGCAACCTTCTCCGAGCAGCGGAACATAAGAAAACATCCCATTTGCCTTCAAATACTGAATTTAGAATTACAGGCCTCATTAACTCAGAGTTTTGCTTATTTAAAGCAGCCTTTTTAATGAGGCCACTTCTTCAAAGCATGTGTGCTGAGTCCCACTCTTCCCCAGATCTAAACTAGGACGCTGTGGGGGGAGCGTGCTGGGGGAAGATGTTCATGGCCCCGCGTGAGTCGTGGGGCTTCAGCCTGCACCAGGGACCATGTGGTGCCTGTTCCTGAGGGCCGCCTCTAGGATGTCTGCTCGGATTGGCTGGGAGTGCCCTCTTGGTGACTCTGCACTAGCCCTCCACAGTCTCTCCAGAGGACAGATCCGTCAGTCTCCTGCTGATCCAAGTGTGGCGTCAGAGTCGGGGTAGGGCAGGGGGAAATGAATTCCAGGTGTGGGGCAGGAGGCTGGCGCTCGCTCCGTGTTACCTCCTGGCAAAAATGGGGCTCCAGGAAGCAGGTTCCTGGAGCTGACAGGAACTCCTCCAAGGTCTTCTGTCTCCCAGCATCCATTTCCTTACATGGCGCTGACCTTGGAAATGGAGATACCCAGGAGCCTTTGACTCCCTTCTTTCCATAGCTGGGGGATCTACAGAGAGCTTATGAAGAGGCCAAGAAGACGGCTCACCAGCTGAAGAGGAAGTGCCACCACCTCACCTGGGAGCTGGAGGACACCCGAGTGCTGCTGGAGAACCAGCAGAGCAGGAACCATGAGCTGGAGAAGAGGCAGAAGAAGTGAGTCATGTCCCAGCAGGGTGGGCCACAGGGCGAGGGGTACACCGAGACCTCTGGGTTCTCTTCCAAAGCCCTCCTACTCCTGTTGGGCATCCCTGAGCACAGAGTGCAGACCCCCATTCCAACTCCCATGTGGAATTCCTGTCAGGGTCTCAGGACTCCAACTAGGAACTGTTACCCAGCCTGCCTTGTTCCCAGTGACTTTGTGGCCGCAGAGAAATCGCTCACCCTCTCTGCTCCAGCATCTCTTTTCATCAAAGGGGTTTGTGTGGGAAGTGATGTGATCTAGGGAGATGGGCAGGAATCTGTGCCTCTCAGGAGACCATACCAATTCATGTCTGACTTTTCCCTTTTAGCTGTGGGAGTTTGAGCTGGGCATCCAATGTCTCTGGGTCCCAGATGCCCATCTGTAGATGGGTGTGAGGTCTCTCCCTCGTGCTGGGAAGTATGACATGCTCAGTGCTTCCAAGTAGAGTAGACTCAGCTGCCCATCCCCAGCGATGAAAAGGGGGTGGGAAGCAGTTCCAGTGGGACCTGGACCTTACACACAATGTGTTGGCAGCTTTGATGGTGTGCCTGGGCACTGCCCTCGCTTTCCTGTGCAATTGCTGACATGGCTAAGCAATAGAGAAGCCAGGGCTGGTACCAACACCCACACCCTCCAGCAGCTGTGGCTCTCTATCCCTGAGCTTGACTGTGTCCAGTCTGGGACTTCCTCCTGGTGAGGGTAAGAGGTCTAGCAGGGCCTGCTGCCACAGTAGTGAGTTCCTAAGCTGTGAGTGGCAGCAATGCTGTCTCTGCTAGAATACTTAGGATGTATGTTGATTTAGAATACTCATGATGCTATGTTGATAAATGTCCCAGATAAGCCAGTCATGGCTTTTCTGAGCAGCATCATTTCCAAGTAGCTGCAAGCAGGGTCACATTCTATAGGCGGCATGGTGGATTCTGCATTCTCTTGCTCTCTCTCTCTCTCTCTCTCTCTCTCTCTCTCTCTCTCTCTCTCTCTCTCTCTCTCTCTCTCTCTCTCTCTCTCTCTCTCTCTCTCTCTCTCTCTCCTTATCCATCCCCTTCAGGTCCCCCTCCATCTTCTTGGTGTTTTTGTTTGTTTGGTTTTTGGTTTTGGTTTTGGTTTTGAGACAGGGTTTATCTATGTAACCCTGGCTATCCTGGAAATTGCTCAGAAGACCAGGCTGACCTCAAACTCAGAGATCCACCCGCCTCTGCCTCCCAAATGCTGGGATAGAAGCGTGAGCTACTACCACCTGGCTCCACTCTTGTCTCTTGCTTTCATTTATCTGGAGCTTCCTGTGGTGGCATCTTTATCCAAAGGTGACCTGCACAGATTCATTAACACACCCTCTCAAAGACAGACGGGCCTCTTCTCTCGGACCCTCTGTTCTCTTCTCTTTTCCATGCCCACCCATGCACAAGAGCAAGCCTTCATCTTGCACAAGGAATATGGCCTCATGTCAACTGCTTGCTATATGACCTTGTCCAATGCCAAGCACCTGAGCCATGGGACTATTGGTATCTTAGGGCATCCTAGACTGCCTCATAGGTCACTGGAGAATGCCCCTGACAGGCTGTAGCTGTAAGCTGAGTGGTAAACACACTGGTACCTCCTAGCTTTCTCCTAGTCTCCAGCTTCTTGGTCCTCTTCCTGAAGGTGTCATTTCTCTGACAGTGAGGCACTGGTGTGGGGCACTCGGCTTATGGATTCCCTTGCCCCAAGGACTTGCATGGTGAGCCCTGGAAAGGGTCTCATCCCTCATCCTTGCTTCTCTCTTTCTCTGAACTCACCTGCCTGTGGGACCTCTGCTCCACTATTAGCATTGGTTTAGAAGCAGCTTTTGATGTTTAATTGCTGATCACACACAGGGGGCTTCCAGGTAGAGGTATGGGGAGCCCATGGGGTGGCTGAAATCTTGGTTCAATGAACATTTTGGCTGAGCACCTCTAGTGATAGAATGTTCGAGAAATCAGAGGCGTTCCTGTGTGTCTCTCCAGGGTCGTCTCAATTGCAGGCCCAGCTGCCTCCATCATTCACAGCTCCACATCATTAGAGTTCTCCATCCCCATCTTGGCTTCTGCCTTCAAGTGGTCCAGAATGGTTCTATCTGGTCTTGGAGCCTTGTTGTCATAGATACCCCATGCGTGGGTCACAAAGCTTCATTCCATGAGCTGATGGAGCTCTTGGAGTGAGCCTCATGTCAGCCTACACCACCTAAAGAGATTAGGGCCAAAACAAACCCATGGTGTGTGTGTGTGTGTGTGTGTGTGTGTGTGTGTGTGTGTGTGTGTGTCTGTGCATGCATGTGTTCCAGAAGTTTGTGTCTATAGGAGCGCATGCGCATTTGTGTGTGTGTTGTGTGTGTGTGTGTGTGTGCGCGCGCGCGCGTGAGCACACACGTTCCAGAAGTTTGGGTCTATAGGAGCCTTTCTTTGGCCTCAGGTGTCGTGCTAAGAATTCCTCTGGAACACTGGTCACTCTCTTCCCCCTGCTGTCTTACCTCACCTGCCCCAGGGCATGGACAGGTAGATTGGCTATGAGGCTAGGGAAGCTTGGCTCAAGCTTACTTCTGCCACTGTGGGATTTGGGGCTTAACCCTCATGCCTCTTTGAATGCCTGTTTCTTCTTTCTCTGCTGTTCTGTATCCTTCTTTGGCTCTCTATTGATGTCACGTGTGGTGTTTTAGTGACTGCAGAAACCTCAGCCCAAGGTTCAGGATATTGGAACTGCCTGATCATCACCATCCTCTAGATTCAGGGGCAGCAGACAGCACCTTTGAAATGATGTCACCAACAGCCAATCAGAAAGCTTCTGGGCTGTTTCAGAAGCTTTCTAAAGAGAGCTCTGATTGGCCTTCTTGTGAGCCTGGGGCAATGAAGGACATCTGGTGTGACATCTTACACAGGGAGTCCTTGTCACTAATGTCCGTGATCCAGGATTGTTGGGACATTGGGGCTTCCTGTGTGTGGCTCAGCCACCCTCCCTGTGGCCTAGCAAGGCTCTCTAGAGGGAGGCTCACGACTGATGAGGTGGAAAGCCAGGACAAATGAGAAGGCTAGCCCCACGGTGGTCACCTTTGTGGAAGGGCAGGAGGTCCTTCCTTCTTCTGATGACCTGTAGGTCACCTCCTGTCCCCTAAGGAACAGGTGGCTAGTGAGGGCCTGGCATGCCATCTGCAGATGGTGCTAGCCCCTGTATCATGAAATAGAAAATAGAGCCATGGGCATCTACACATTGGTCAGGGACACTTACATGCATAGCTGGCCAGGAGGGGGAAGGAGTGTCCAACAGGATGAATTAGCTTCTCTCTCTCTCCCCTCTCTCTCTTTCTTTCTCTCTCCTTCCTATCTCTATTTCTCTCTCTCCCTCTCTATCTTTCCTTTCTGTCTGTTTCTCTCCCCTCATTTGTCTCTCTCCTCTCTCTCATCTTCCCTAATATCCAAATTCTTTAGGATAAACCAGTATTCTTTAATTTACTCCTTATTTAAATATACTTTGAATTTTTTGTCTCCGTTTTTATCAGGGTTTCAATATTTGGTTAGAAATCCGTTAGAAACCTAAAACTTCCTCCATGTTGTTGGAACAGCCTGGAGGACCTCCCACCCAACAACCTCACACAGGGAAAACCCATTCGCTCCCCTTCTCATCTCATTTCTCAGTACACTCACAATTCTGTCCACACCTGACCCTGCCTCAGTTTCCCCTACCGCAGTTCCCTGATGTATCCATTCTGCCCTGGTCAGGTTTGACTTGCAGCTGGCCCAGGCATTGGGGGAGTCCATGTTGGAGAAGACTCTCAGGGAGAAAGTGAGCCAGGAGAACAGCGGAGTTCGCTGGGAGCTGGGCCAGCTACAGCAGCAGCTGGAGGTGAGCAGTGGGGACTGATGCAACCCTAACCCTAACCTTAACCCTAACCCTTCTGGACCCTCTAGAATCCCCAGCATGCACTGTTGCGGTGGACAGAGGAAGAGCCCTGAGTGGGTGCCATGGTCCATCAGGCACCACTGTTCTCAGCATGCCCTCATGATGCCCACACACTGTGCTCCAGTCCCAGGTGCTACCTGGGAGGTCCTAGGGGATCAGCAGAAAATAAATCTGGCTCAGTCATGACCTCATCCAGGAGTCACGGCCTGTCCCAGACAGTCTCTGATACAGAGGGAGTTTGTGATATCAGCTGCTCCTTCTCCTTCCTTAGCTCCTTATGCCCCGCCCCCCCACCCC
>NC_022010.1:2390371-2440980 GCF_000317375.1 Microtus ochrogaster | reverse complement strand
CCAGGATGAGCTGTGCACTCCTAGGCCAGCTGTTGTCCTCTTCATGAGGAAGCCTGCAGACTTTGCTCTGGATCTGCTTCCTTATTGGAGGGTCGCTTCTGGGCCCTCTGCCTCCTTAATGCCTCAGCCTGGCCCCAGTTGAGAATTAGCATGGTGCCAGGCTTCCTTTTCCAATAGGACAAATAGAATACTTCCCTGACAAGCCCTGAGATCCAGCTCCAGAAAAGCCCTCCCTCCTCCTCCGTTCACCAGTGTTCCCCTGAGCCTTCTCAAAGAGTAGCCATACTGGTGTCTCCAGGAATGTTGTGGGGGGCCAAGAATGGAGAAAGGCCAAGAGATGACTAGCCAGGTGCTAGTCATCTCAACCCCAGAAAACCTGAGGCAGGAGGACCCTGAGGATGAAGTCAGCCTGTGCTGCACGGGGAAGCCTTGTCTAATGGTTTTGAGAGTGGCATACAACTGCGCTTGTTAGCAGAGGGTGGAGACCTTCCGGGAGAGGTCATGTGGCCATGCGTCTCCATCCATCCCTCTGCCCCTTTTCTTGTAGCAAAAGGAGAAGGAAGCCTCAAAGCTGAAGCAGGAGGTGGAAAGGCTGCAGGATCAGAAGCGGGAGCTGCTGAACTGTGCCTCTGTGGGGGAGCAAGGCGTGGCCAGCCTGAAAGAGAGGGTCTGGGAGCTGGAGTCCAGTGCCCTTGAGCAAGAGAAGGTCCACAGCCAGCAGGAAAACACCATTAAGCAGCTGGAGCAGGTAAAGAGACCCTCCCTGTCTGGGGGATGCTCTGCCCTGGGCCGGGTTCTTCCACAGAGCTGCCTCACTGCTGTTCCTCAGCATCCCCTCGAGAACCTCAGAGAAGCCAGCCCCTAGTAGGAGTCCTGTCTCATGGCTATCCCTTGATGTTGCCTATTCTCGGTAATGTCCACACCAAGCCAGACGGCACACTTTGCAGTGCCCTCCCCAATTAAGATACAAGTTCCCCAACAGAAAAGATTTTCTGATTGACTGGTTGGTCCCGCTTTCTTCTCAGTGCCTCTGTCTACAGTCAAGGATGACACCAAGTGTAACTGTTGATGCTCACGCATGACTAGTGACCAAGTATTCCTCACTATTGACCACTATCTGTGTATGAGACTCAGTCCTGCCCTCTGCCTGACCTCTTGTAATTCTTTACAAGAATTCATAGGACTTGGGAAGATCATGGCCTCCATGGACGTGGAAGCTGAGGCCTAAAGTCAGGGGGTGGGGTGGGATTTGAACTGGAGTCCTCAGACCACAGTGGCTCAAACGTCTTTTTCGGGCACAGACATAGGAAGACGAGCATTCTGGGCATTCTGAGGGAGCAGGTGACTCCAGTGTCCTAGGAAGGCATCTGGTGTCTAGGTACATGCTGAGCCACGGGGCTTGAAGCAGTTAAGAGACACATGCATAGCAACAGAAAAAGTCTAAATACAGCAATGCGAACCAGAAAAGCATAAGTTAAAGTAGATGCTAAGAGCCAGTGTGGTGGCTAACACCTGTCCCTAAATTCTTGGGGTCTGAGACAGAAGGAATACCACGAGTTCCATACCAGCCTGGGCTACACAGAGAGTCTGAGGTCAGTGTGGGATACAATGACAGCCCCTGCTCCCACCCACCTCAAAATAGTCCACCATCCAGAAACAGACAAGGAGGAGAGAGGGGGACAATGGCACAAAAAACTCATGTCCGTATACAATAGCGGCAGTGTTAGCATTCCTGGTTTTTCGAGATACAGGGAGTGCGGGGCCTTGTGTTTTTCTGTTCGTGGTGTAAAAGCCACCCAGCTTTTCAAGGAGAGGGAAGTTCCAGTGCTTAGCTCTAAATTTCTGTTGGAGGGTTCCCTGCTACTGTGGGGACACGTGCCAGGTGACATGAATGTCTAGATGGATGGGCTCTGTGCATTCCATTGAAGTCAGGGTGCCAGCACTGGCATCTCGCTCAGCCTCGCTCCATTTCACAGGCTGAGGCCTCATGGGTGGGAGACACAAACATGAGCAGTGCAGAATCAGGGTCTGGAGGGTCTCCCATGCTCACGAGGGCCCAGCAAGCTTTCCTTGCTGGTCTTGGAGGAGCAAATCTGGCACCCTGGTGCTCTCTGCCTCCCCAAAGCTCAAAGTCCTGCTGGGATCAAAAGCACCTTGAGCGTGTTTTCTAGTCTTGGGAAGGCCTGAGGGAGACAGACTCACTGGAGGGATGGAGAGCTGAAGGCACAGTCAGAATCTGCTGAACAAGAGCTCCAGACAAGGCAGACAGCTCCGCAAAGGCCCAGAGGTCACAGAGTCATGTGATACCTAAAGAGTGGCAACTCAGATGGACTTCTGAGTCTGCTCATTGTCCGCAGGATCCCAGGCCAGTGCTGGGTTTTCTAGATGGTTCCCTTCTTTGATGGGAGAGTTTCAAGGCTGGCAGAGCACTTTGCAACAGCCCCGGGTGATGATTGCACAAACAAGCCATGGGGCATTTGTAAAAATCCCATTATCATTTCTTGAAGATTCCTCCCAGCACCAGTGAGAGTTACAAACAAAATAAAGGAACTGTGACCTTAAGTATGGAGACAACACACCTCCAGCTCCCCAGTCTGAACTTAAACTAGTGGGGAAGAGAGGATGAGAGGATGCTGCAGTCACATGAGAGAGAGAGAGAGAGAGAGAGAGAGAGAGAGAGAGAGAGGAGAGAGAGAGAGAGAGGAGAGAGAGAGAGCCTTGCACGTGTCCTCCCAGAGACCGGGCAGATATTTATTGATCTCTATAAGGCACTTTTTCCTGGGAGTTTTATGTTAACTCATATAAGCTTGACATAAATGGTATTGTAGATGTCAGGAGTGCCCACGAGGCTGGAAAAAATGAACAAGAAATATTGTATTTCCTCACACCACCCCTCATGTGGGATCATCCTTCCATAACCCCTGCCATTGTGCGAGGTTGCGGGAAGGAGCTAATTTAATCGGGCTGTGCCAGGGGCTCTGACACACATTGTCTGTTAGCGTCTTCAGGTTCCCCACATTTTAGGAGCCTAGGTTTGTTCTTCTGTTTCCTACCCTCGTCTCCACATTAGAGACAACAGTTGCAAAATTCTAAAACAGAAGATCTTTAGGTTCCTTGGAGAACATCAAAAAGTATTCTCAGGCTGTGCCTAAACCCGGTTGGGAGAATGTGGTGGATGAATAACACCATGGGAAGGGGCAGAGACCATGCTGGGGTGTTTGCCTGCTTCTTTTGCCATTTCGGGGCAGGAGGGAGGCGACTTCACTCTGAGGCACACATTAGAAAGGAAAGGCAAGGATGTTGTGGAGGTCTGGGGATACAGGTGTCAAAGGGTGGTGTGGGGGGCTGGAGACACGGGGGTGAAACTTTCATGCTCCATCCTTGCTTGCATGGAGGCTTGGAGACAGGGGTGTCAAGGGTGGCGTGGCGGGCTGGAGACACATGTGTGGACCTTCGTGCCCCGTCCTTGCTACCCCAGCTTCGCCAGCGGTTTGAGTTGGAGATCGAGAGGATGAAGCAGGTGCATCAGAAGGACAGAGAGGACCAGGAAGAAGAGCTGGAGGATGTGCGTCAGTCCTGCCAGAAGCGGGTGCGTGAGCTGTGGGCACAGTGCATCCCAAGGTCCCACCGAGGAGGATGCTGGAACCTAAGATCTGTAGGCATGCTCAATCTATAACCAACTGAGACCTTTGTTCCCTCAGGGATTTCAAGTGTCTGGGGTCCAAAGTCATTAAGTGCAATCATCAAAGCTTCTAGAACTTCAACACAACACAACCTCTGCCACATGACAGGCTGTGGGTGCAGGGAGCAGCATTGGGCTTCTCTAGTGGCCCTGCCCTGTGTCCCTACATTTGACCCACACTTCTTGCTCATGTTTCTCAGTGTTCTGCACCTGAGAACCGGGTCACTGCTGTCCCGCTCAGTCCATTATCTCCTTCACCATCGCCAGTGCACACACACGACCATGGAGACAGCCTTCCCTGAAGGCGTCTGCACCGCCTCCACCCACTCTGCACTGTCAGACCTTGTCACTTGACACTGTAATACAGTCTGCCGCCAGTGTCCTCACCCACACTCTGTCCCTGTTGCTGAACATCTGGCCAATTTCATTTCTGCCGTGATGGCCCATAGGCTCTCGTTTGGATGAGGAATCGGTGAATCCCTTCCTTCAACAGTGGAGTTTTAGCACCCTTTCCCTCCTCCTCCCATCCTCTATCACACTTGGGGCCACAGGGAAACATTCTTCACACTTTCCCGGGATGTGTTTGACCCAGATATTTTATGACGGGGTATCTTTCTGAGCAACTTTTCTCTCTTATCTTTTAGAAGCAGACAAGAGCACGACAATATATTTCTTTGGGGCCTTTTACACTTACACTATTTATTTAGTGTATGTGCGCACGCGTGGTTGCATGCACACATATGTAGACACGCACCATGGCATATGTGTGGAAGTTGTAGGACACCATGTGAGAGTCAGTTCTCTCTCTATGCGAGTTCAGTCCTGGAGATTGAACTCGGGCGGCTGAGCATCTCCTGCAGAGCCATCTTGCTGACCCAGACTATTTCTAACTCAGCTTTTCATGGACAAATTATTGAAGGCAGGTGGAAGCCTTGTTCTCCTCATGAAGACACTGAGAGCAGCTTCCTTTTGACTGGCAATCCTCTTCAGTGTCCCTCTCCACAGCAGGGAACAGTTAGACCTGAGGGGATGCTGTGGGTGTGTGGTGGCAGAAGGGACATGAACTCCTTTCAGGAGTGCCAGGGCTACAGATGGCCCCAGGCACAAGTGGAGGACAGAGGGGATGGGATCCCACCTGTGAAAGAGACTTGTGGAGAGTCAGCGGCTCCTGCTGGGCACTCCAGTACAGGACGCCCTGTTTGTTGGGTCCTAGCTGAGGACTCTGAGTGAGCCGCAAATTAAATGAAGTGCTGTTCGCAAATTTCCTAGTTGGGGCGAGCGCTGTAGCCTGGGGCTTCCGTGAGGGTAGTCACTACTTACTGACCATTGCTGGCACAAGAGGTCCCGGTGATGCTGTCTTGTAGATGGCAGCCTCTTATTGTATTCTTAATGGAGAGAAGGAGAGGGAGAAAAAGTGATTTCAGTTCTCTGGTGTCTTTCTTTTTAAGAGCGCTAACCCTGTTGGGGCCCCACCCCCATAGCCTCCTCTGACCTTAACCCTCCCAACAGACCATTCTGAATCCCATCTCACTGGAGGTTAGAGAGAACTCACACAGCCCGTAACACCAAGTACCCTCCTGTGTTCCTAGGTTGGTGTCTCTTTCAGCTCATCATAATAGAAGGCCAGGGAGACCCATGTGCACCTTAACAGCCTGGCTGCCAGGTGATCCACGGCCTTGAGAGTTCAGGGTGCTGGGGGAGAGGAGACGGCTCAGGGCGTAAGGTACATGCCACACATGCGTGGCGACCTGGGTTTGGATATCCCCGCCCACTGTATGAAGCTGAGTGTGAGTGGAGTCTCGGGGACTCCAGCTCTGGGGGACAGACACAGGAGGATTCTGAGAGCTCACAGGTCCAGTCAGTCTAGTCAATGGGCAGGCCCAAGATTCCTTGAGAGACATGTTACAAAAAATGTAACATGAAGAACAGAATGATAAAAGAAAATACCAAACATCAAACTCTGGCCTTCACATGTGCACACGTAGGTCAACATATATCTGTACGCACGTGCGCGCACACACACACACACACACACACACACACACACACACACACACACACTCAACATGCTAAGATTAGAAAACACCCAAGCAGTAGCCATAACTACAAACTTCATAGTGTGGGGTACAGAGTCCCCCAATCTGGCCAGCTTTTCCTTTACTTGACTAGGTCCCAAGCTTTTAGGTTCCTAGGCTTTCTCACAGACACACCTCTCTCATTTACTAGGCAGCCTCCCTTAGAGTATGGCCACAGGCTCCAGGTTCCCTCCTCCCAGAACCCTAGCCAGGACTCTTTCCGCCCAGGGCTCATTCAAGGATGCTCACCTCTGTTCCTGTGCCAACAGCTCCGTCAGCTAGAGATGCAACTGGAGCAGGAATATGAGGAAAAGCAGGTGGCTCTGCATGAGAAGCGTGATTTGGAAGGCTTGATTGGAACCCTGTGTGACCAGGTAAGGTACACACAATGGGGACATTCGAGGGGATTCCAAACCCACTTCTTGGTTCAGTGAGATGGATAGGTGCATGAGAAGACTAGCCGCAGGGAGAGCCTCTTCTTCCCTGTGTTCCCAAAGCAATTCTTCTCCATCCATCCTTCCTGCCTACATTCACTGGCCCATCAAAAATCTCCGGAATGGTGACCGACAGAGTTCTTAGAACATACCAAGGGGTAGAGAATAGTCCCGGGTGGGTGGGCAGATGAAGCTGTGCGATCTTCGATGGTGACCGACAGAGTTCTTAGAACATACCAAGGGGTAGAGAATAGTCCCGGGTGGGTGGGCAGATGAAGCTGTGCAATCTTCGATGGTGACTGACAGAGTTCTTAGAACACACCAAGGAGTAAACAGAAGGGCTCCGGGTAGTGGGCAGATGAAGCTGTGTGATCTTCAGTGGCTACTGGCTGTGAACTGTGGACAATGCTTGCACTATCAGGGTGGGTATGGATGGCCACTACGACCACAGCAAACCTTGTAGGGACAAGATTTTCCAGGAAAGTAGCCAGACCAGGAGCCAGGCAGATGTGTCTTCCATCTCTGCACTTAGGTGAGCTTATTAATTGATCTAAGCACGTGGAGCAGAAGAATTCCCCAGGCCTGGATCAATCACTGTCTTGGGGTCCTTAGAATAGCTCTATGGCATTCTGAAAACAATGTTTCTTGTGGTGGGGACAGTCTTATATTGTGGGATGCTGAGCACTCTGGTCACCATGAGCTGCCTTCAGCACCCTTCCCAATATGCCAATTAGAAAAGCCTACAGACCTTTCCAAGTGTCCCTAGACACATTACCCTCCCCACCTCCCTCCACCACTGTCCACAGCAGCCAGCAGAGCTCAAAGCCGTTCTGATTTCAGAGCTGGGAGCCCCCCAGCTACTGTGACGAGCTGGGCAGCAGGAGGAAGGCTATATTTCAGCACCAAGCTGCGGTTGAGAGCTCTTGTCAGGTCCCCGTGGGTTTAGGCCCATGTGCTGAGGAAGAACATTTTGGAGGGGACATGAGGTGAAGCAATGTGCTCCAAACAGGGCAGCCAGGACCACGAGAGACAAAAGGAGATATAGACGAGACCTCCAGGACGTCCCCTCCCCGCAGTAGACCACTTCCTCCAGCCAGATCCTTCTACTAGGTGACACTTAGGGAGAACCAGTGGTGGAGGCTAGCATACCAGGACCAGACCACGTCTGAGATACACCAGCAGCAGGAGATAGGCCTTCTGCACCTGAGCCTCCAGAACCACTTCACATCCCAGCTATGACGCTGACGTCGTGTTGATGTTTTTGTGATGTAGCACGAATTCTAATGGGTCTTAGTAATAAAAACTCAGACTCAGATATTAGGGGCTGAAAGCTGAAAGATCAGAGGAACAAAGCAGCCAGCTACCAGTTCTTACCTCTATGAAATCCTCAAACCAAATGGGGTAGCCTGACTCTACAAGTCCTCAGACGGAATCCTCAGACTGACTTCAATGAGCCCCTGTCTTCTCCCACCTCCCACCTCTCTCAGCCCAGCCCTATCCCTTCCTGTCTCCACCTCTCTAGTGTTGGGATTAAAGAATTGTGAGCCACCACCGCCTGGCTCTGTTTCTCTTTTAGACTGGATCAATCTTGTGTAGTCCAGGGTGACCTTGAACTCACAGGGATCCACCTGCCTCTACCTCCTGAGTGCTGGGATTAAAGGTGTGTGAGCCACCACTGTCAGGCCTCTGTGGCTAACTAGTGGCTAGCTCTGCACTCTGATCTTCAGACAAACTTGATTTGCTACAGCACAAACAAAATACCACCACCTGTGATCTTTGTCAAACCTACAGAAAAGCAGGCATGCACGTGGGTGGTGTGTGTGCAGTCACAGGGGTCACACAAACAAAACACCGCCTCGTTGACCACCTGATAGGGACACAAGGCTTTCCAGCCATCCGGAGGTCTCTTTCCTAATCTCCCTCCACATCTCCCTCCCTTGTCTTTTGCTCTCACCGAAGAAAGCTTGACACTGGCCCGTGTCCCTCCCACGCTGGTTTTAATTGCAGTACACAGAGGTTTCCTTCAACTGGAATCCAATGGCCTCACTGTTGTTCTGACCTCAGTAAACCTTTTCTGTCTGTGTGAGCCCTGTGTCTGCCTCTTCAGAAACAAACCACAGCTTTATCCTCACTCGTGGCTTACCATCTGTGGGAGTAGCATCGTCTCCAGGGTGTGTGACTGAGAGAAAAGAGCCCCTGGGGAGGATCTGCCTTTCCACACCCCACAGATGTGGCCTAGCCAGAGTGTGTACCGTAACTTCCAGGAGCCGGTGCTGCCGGTCCCTTGTCCCTGGGGAACTGTGTGGTCTCCTCTCCAAGACTCATCCAGCCATGACGACTGGCTTCTGTATTTTCTGGGAATCATTCATGATCTGCATATAAATGCTAATTAGTTTCTGATAATACATGTTTCAGTGACTCTGCCTGTGGATAATCCCCACCTTTGTCTAATAACCGCCCTCAGCTAACTGAGTCTTTAATGCAGCCAAATTAACCACATTTATGGCTTATGCTTTTCTCCTTGAGAGCTGCTTTCATCAACTTCAGTTCACATTTTACCATATGTCTTAAAGCTCTAAATTTGCTTTTATGTTATGATTAGGTTTTAATTCATCTTATGTGGGTGTGTGGTATGAAGTCAATACCTATCTTTTTCTGCTGTGTCTAACCTTCATCTTTTCGCCATCCCTCATGCCGTGGGTATGTGCAGGTCCCCATTCTACTTGCTCCACGCTCCTTTCTGCCTCTGCACTATCTGGTCCTCCTGATTAGCTTTCGATAAATTACAGTGTCCTCAATGGCTTTTACCATCAATTTCATGCAGCTCAAGTCACCTTAGGAAGGAATTATGACTGAAGGATTACCTAGATCAGGTTGGCCTGTGGGTCTGAATGTGGGCAATTGATGTAGGAGGACTCCGCCCACTGTGGGTGGTGCCAGTCCCTAGACAGGTGGGCTTGGGCCATATAAAGAAGCTAGCAAACCATGGCAAACAGCATCCTCCAGGGTTTCTGCTTCAAGGTCTTGCTTGAACTGTAACCTGGAAGTGTAAGCCATTTACACACACACCCTTCCTTCACCAAGTTGTTTTTGGTCATGGTTTTTATCACTGCAGCAGGAAAGAAACTAGAATACAGGGCATCATATTTTGCTTGTCTTTGAAAATAATCTTGTCCTCTTGAGTCTTCAGTGACCTTAAGATGCAGGCTGGGATGTAGATGAATGATAAAGGACTGGCCTAGCCCACATAGGACCCCATGTGCCACACACAGAAACCCGGTAGGAAACACTTGCTGTTTTTGCAGAAGACCCAAGTTTTAGTCCTAGAACCAACACGGTGGCCACAACTGTCTCTAATTCTACCTCCAGGGTATCCAAAGCCCCCTTCTGGCCTCTGTGGTTACCAGCCATGCACAAATGATATGCAAGCATATGTGTAGGCAAACACACATACACATAAAATAACAATAAGTAAATTTAAAAACGTAAGGAAAGGGATCCCAGAGGTCACTTGATTCATCAGAATGGCTGCTTTGCAGGTCAGACTGGAGACAACTGACAGTTCCTGTTAGAACACTGTGTTCTTGTCCGCAGCCCCATCCTGACTCTATTTATTACAGTGTTTATTTCTTAACCGTACAGCTCACAAGCATTTTAATTAGATTCATTCCTAGCAAACTCTTGGTTTCCTCAGATTTACGGCCGGTATATTTTCCGTGTTTTGATTTTTATTAAGCCGCCTTCAGGCCTGTGAGACACCTCCACAACATCAGCCTTGTATCTAGCAAAGTCAACGAACCCAGTGTTTCCATGTTTTACCTGTCAATTATCTTATCTTTTCCTACATTGATGATCTTACAATTTGGAAATGAGAACACTTTTGCCTTTGGGGGCAAGGGAAAATCTCAACTGTTTCCAAAAGAAACGTGTTGCTAGTTCCCCTCCAGCTTACTGGCCTCTGGCAGGGGCTGCATGTGGACATATCAGGAAATGTGCTTTTCTTGTGTGAATGCCACTAAGAATTATTCATGTGACTATCTCCAGTGTGTGTTCTATCAGTAATTCCTGTCTGGTTAAATGATCTTCACCCATTTCCAGATCTGGAAAACTCAGCTCTCACTTCATGCTGTTCAGCGGAGAACTCCACCCTGTCGGCTCTGCCCAGACAGGAATGCAGGGTCTCCCAATCTGTCTCCCACACTTATTTACTTAGCCATCTGATTTTTAATGATTTATCATTATAATAATAATAATAATAATAATAATAATAATAATAATAATAATGTGTGTGTAAGTCCTGTGTTGGAATGTACAAATAAGTGTCGTGCCTGAGGAAACCAGAAGAGGGCGTTGGATACCCCAGTGTTGAATTACAAGTGGTTGTGAGCCACCATGTGGGTGCTGGGAACTGAAGCTGGGTCCTCTGGAAGATCAGTGCTACTCTTAGCAACCATCCCTTGTTTGCCCCCAGTCACCAGACTGCTAGCATTTGTCCATTTGGATGATGACACTTTAGGTATTTTTCAAAACTGAAATCATGATATTTACAACTTTCTTTCCTTGTAGTGTTTGTTCAAGATCAAACTAACCTTGTAAAATCCGTGTGCACCTGTTTTCAAGATAGTGGTTTTTAAAGTTTGCATATGTGGTTCTTGAAATTTTGAAATACTGCTTTTTAACCCTTTGGGGTGCAGGATAGATGCTTGACACTGCTAGGTGCTGCTGTTGCCGTCAAGTATGAAGTCTGGCCTCTCCTCTCCTTAGTGAATGATTTTGGGAACAACATCTACTAAATCTCTGACCTTGTATCAACATTTGTATATATGCTGATTCAGAGCTTTTTCTGCAACGTTTCCTTCTGACTGGAGCAAGTCTGTCACGTCACATGATCTGCTTTCTCAATCAGCAGCATCGTGCTTACAATTCTTTTACTGCTACTGTCTCTTGTCATTGTCAAAGACCCCTCTGTGTATTTATAAACACCCACTCTTAACTTTGCTTCATCTTTCCTTCTCTTTTCTATTAGTTTGGGCTTTGTTCTATTTTGAGCTTGAGTTTAAAAATTTTAAGTTACCTTCAATGTTCCTTATTGAATGGTTTAGGACTGCATAAATATTTTAAAATTTCAAGTGCTAGGAGCAGAGCTATCTAGTAGAGCACTTGCCTAGCAAGTGTAAGGCCCTGAGTTCAAACCCAGCACTGCAGAAAAACGAAAAACGAAAAATTAAAGTATTAATCTGATGGAAGTAATGCTGTGTCTCTGGTGTCGTGACACCCTCGAGTTTGTCACCTACCTCGAGTTCCCTTTTTTATCACACACATCATTTAGGAATTAGACTCTAAGTGACGAACACTTGGGATTATTTAGAGCAACGTTTGAAGGAATTTTCAACATAATGGCATTTCTGACAGTAGCGGGGTGGGATACCTGGTACTTTTCATTGACATTGCTTGGATCTCCAGGTCACTTTAATTTGTGTTCAAGTTTAATAAGACACTAAATTATCGATTTATATTGGTGGGGGGCTCTGTACATAGTTAATTGATCAAAGTTGTTAATTTTGTGATTTAAAGATCACATAAAAATAGAAAGCCATGCATCATTAAAGTATGAAAAAATGTGTATATACCTCTTTATGTGTCTGTTACTGCTGACTTTTGGTTTTATCTGCTTGCTCTGTAGCTTGGGGTTTCACACCCCAGTGTGAGTGTGGATTTGCTAATGAGTGGGTTATAATTTCTCTTTATGTATTTTGTGGTTGTATACTTACATACTCCTGAGTTTGATATGGTTTGTTTTCCTGGAAGACTGTTTACTTGGAGACTACATGATAGCATCCTCTTTTCCATGGGTGATTTTGCCTTATGTTGTTCTAGTTGATTCTTCCAGTCCCTCTGCCTTCGGGACCCTCTCGATCTCTTTATTCTCAACCTCTACAACTTCACATAAATGTGCACATGACTAGCTCATGTTACCTCTAAACACCCGGACAATTTTAATCCGATAGTTCAGTCTCTAACTTCTCATTGGAGAATTTAGTTCATTTACATTTATTGCTATGACTAGTCTACTTGAACTTATTCGGGTTCTCTCATTTTCTGTTTAGTTTTGTTAGTTTTTGGTCCCTTACTCATGGCATTTCTGTTTTTCAATAAACCGATGATTTTATCTTTTCTTTTGTTCTACTACTAGAAACTATTAACTATATTTCTATTTTTTAATGGCTAGTCATGAGGACTCAGTTATAATTTTTCTAATGTACTTTAGTTTTTTAAAATATATCAATGGTGTTTGCTCCACATCACTGAAAGATGGAAGACTTTGAGACAGTGCAGTGACTTGTCCAGGGTTGGGTGATTGGTCAGTGGCATAAGAGGATTTGAAGTGAACTCAGCCTGTGCTATTTTTGTAAGTCTGTAGTTTTCATATCTAGTAACATGCTGTTGCTTAAAATTTCTTAGTTTGGCATGGTGGCACAAACTTGTTATTCCAGCACTTGGACAGTGGAGGCAGTAGGTTCAAGAGTTCAAGGCCAACTTGGCTACTTGGAGAACATTTTTTAAAGCAAAAAGTTCTGTGTCCCATTAACTAGAGACAAATGCTTGTGGACCATGTTTGTAGACTGTGCTCTCAGGTAGGCCCTCTCTATAACCCTTTTGCTGTGCAACCACACACAACATATTTTTCTCTAAGCCACAGTTTCCCTACCCACAAAGTCCATAGCTGTGTCTCTGAATCACACTGACTAGTGCTCAGGAGTTTGTTTTCACAACTACCCCCAACAGCTTGCATTTATGATAAAAGGGAAATAACCCGGGTTGGATGCAGTTTCCAGAACAGCGTGAGTCATGAAGATTCCTCACTTAATCATTAGGCTCATTTATCCAAATTTGAATCACTGAGCTCTCAGAGTGCTACTTAGTTCACATTAATGTAAGGAAGTTCTCTCTGCTTCCTCCTCCCGGTAACCCTTAAGATGGAAAGGACAGCTCGAGCTGAGGTTTTATTGTGGATTCTGTTTACACAGCTTCCTGGAAAAGGCCGGCAATGCCAATGTTTCAAGAGACTGCAGTGGCAACAAGGCTCATAGCCATTCCAACCACATGGCCAGTGCCATTAGCAGAGGAGGCACTGATGCTGACTTGTTTCTTAGGAAAGCTGAGTGTTAACTAGAGGGAGAGCAGACAAAAGAATGGGAAAAGCACAGAACCCGTGCTCATCACGGTGAAAATCAGACTGTGCAGCAGGGGAGTGTGGGCTTCAGGAAACCATCCCATTGTCACAGTGGAGCAGTAGTTAGAGACCCACATGCTGAGCTGAGGTCCTTGGGTTCTGAATTCCCACTTGGTGGCCCAGTGGACCAGGCAGATCTTGTGCCTGTGGCATGCCTCCACATCCCAGTGTTCTGAGAGGCCCAGGCCATCTCTAACTATGTGACCTGCCCACACCTGAGGTTTGTATGCCATTGTATCGATCACACAGCAGTCCACATGCCAGACCACATATCCTCTCTCTTGGCTCCTGAAGGGCCTTCTATCTGGGACACTTTCCTTGAATTACTAGCTAGGAGCAGCTAGCTCCAACTTCTGGTGCCTAGCTCCTCTGTGTCTCAGAGCAACTTCTTGTAAAAATTAAAGAGCTGGAAAAATGGTTCCATGGTTAAGAGCAATGACTGTCCTT
The DNA here is from genome assembly GCF_000317375.1 of Microtus ochrogaster. Taxonomy (NCBI): domain Eukaryota; kingdom Metazoa; phylum Chordata; class Mammalia; order Rodentia; family Cricetidae; genus Microtus; species Microtus ochrogaster. The sequence continues at coordinate 2,427,108 of NC_022010.1, read as the reverse complement.
GCAGATAACCTTGGTTCAATTCCTAGTACAAACATGTAAATCAACAACTGTCTGTAACTCCAGTTACAGAGGATTTGAAGCCTTCTTCTGGCCTCCACAGGCACCAGGTACATACACAGTACACAGACAGAGGCGCAGGCAAAACATTTATAAAATGAAATATGATAATGATGATGATGGTGGTGATGATGATGATGGTAATGATGATGGTGGTGATGGTAATGATGATGGTGGTGATGGTGATGATGACGGCAGCAGCAAACACACCTCCCTGGTGATATAACTTGCTAAAGTTGCCCCTTTCTTGACACAGCAGCTGGGTTCATAACCCAACTCTGTGTCTTCCCCTGCAAACCACCCTTATCATCATCAGACTCCTCCCCATGGATTTAGGCTGTGTGCTCATCCTGGGTATTACATGTAGTTCACCCCACAAAGCATTGAGAATCCTTCCTGTTGCTTACAACCCATCCCATATACGTGAGCTGGCATTACATTCTTAAAGGCAATAATAACAACAATGTGTATTTTAAGGGATTGCCACAGGAGTTAAGTGTGACCACACATGACAGAGTGTGACAGGGTGCCCAGCATGCAGCACAGCTGAGCTGAGCTGAGCTCCTGAGCTCCATCCCCCTGGCTGTGTATTTATACCACAGACCAACATTTTAAATTTACCACAGTAATCCATCTGAGGGAGGGGTCTGTATTTCAAGAACCAACTCATCTTTCAAAGAATTCCAAGCTGGCCGTGGAGAAATCGTGACAGGAAATCTGCGGGTGCATGCACCAGGTCATTGAGCAGTAGCTGTAATCCTGCGCCTGTAAAGTAGTTGACACGCAGAGGGCTCAGCCGCTCATTATCACACCTGATCCCCTTCTTATCTCAACACAGAGAACAGGGATTTCTCAAAACCCTCTTAGAGACTAGAAGCCTTGATTCTGATGGATGGCAGACTTCGCCAGGGTTCCTGCCACCAGAAAATGGTGTACTGGGGTTTAGAGCCTAAGCCACCTCAGTCTTAACCTGTATTCCTTTTGGTATATTCTTGGGCATCCTTAGCAGAGAGGAGGCATCTGGCAGGCAGGTATGCAGAGATCCCCAAGATGCAAACAGAAGTCCCTATGACAGAGGTTCTCAACCTTCCCAATGCTGTGACCCTTTAATACAGCTTCTCATGTTGTGCTGACCCCATCCATAAAATTATTTTCATTGCTACTTCATAACTGTAATTTTGCTACTGTTATGAACCATAATGTAAATATCTGTGTTTTCTGATGGACTTAGGTGACCTCTGTGAAAGGGTCCTTTGACTCCCAAAGGATTCATGACACACGGGCTGAGAGCCACTTCCTTATGATGAGACACCCATTTTATTCTCAGTACCCACCTATTGGCTGGCCCCAGGGTCTTTTCTCTATCCCTGGATGTTCCTGGGACAAAGAAGCTCCTGGTGTCTTTAAGGGACACTTACCGAGTTCACTGGGGTCCCAGTGTGATTCTGTCTATCCCATGCTTGGGCTGCATCCATCCCATTGGCCTCTGGGAATCAAGATGTCTAAGTCACTGCCCTGATCCTCATGATAGGGTGTGGCATCTTTGTGACCTTTTTCTGTTCCCCAACAGATTTAGAGTTCTGGGGGAAGGAATCTGTGCACTACTGGGCAAAGTTCCATCCACAGAAAATGGCTCCTGTGCCTGCCTTTAATCTGGCAAAGGCAAGCTGCTTTGTATATCAAAAGCTTCATTTAGGTATTTGGAAGGAACACAGCTGCTCTTTGCTGAGAACCATGATGAACCCCATAGCAACCGGCAGTATAAATGGGGGTGAAGGAGAGAGGGTCTCTGTATGGATAACATGCCCCTCCCATACACTCACACACTCACTGAATCACGAGTGTCAGTGAGCCCTCCAGGAGGTCCCTCATGCCCACCTGGGCTGCCCTAACTTCTCTGAAGCATCTAGAAACTCTTAGCTTGATGCAGAGGACAGAACAGAAGGAGCTGGGCCTTCCAGATTATGGTAATATCCGTGGGGTCTTGTACATGGTCCTGTGGCAACCCTGGGGCTGAACAAGGGAGAGCAGGTATCTAGTTTCATAGCATCCTGGTGGTTGGTGCTGTCTCATTTGGCATATGAGAGTGGAAAACAGTCCTTCTGCTGTCTTGTCTTGTGGTTTTGAGATAGAATCTCACACTGTAGCCCAGGCTAGCCTTTAGTTCACAGCAGGCCCCCATCTCAGCCTCTCTGGTGCTGCATTTAAAGGTGTGCCACTTGAGAGGCAAGATTGAGCCCATGGAGCTTAGCTCTAAGAACCTTGGTCCCGGCCACTGCTTTCCATCTAAACTAACCATTCTTTGGCTTCCAGATTGGCCATCGTGACTTTGATGTAGAAAAGCGTCTCCGCCGGGACCTCAGGAGGACACACGCTCTGTTGTCTGATGTTCAGCTCCTTCTGGCCACCATGGAGGATGGCAAGACATCAGTCAGCAAGGAAGAGCTGGAGAAGGTGCACAGTCAGGTGAGAAATGCCCTCGTTGGGAGAGAGAGCTCTTCTGGGAAACACGATCAGAGGCTCCCACCCATAGGGAGGTGGAGATATGGACCAGGAAGCAACAAGGCAGTAGGGAATGAGGGGCAGGACCTGCTCCCTTCTGTTGGGTGGAGCCAACTGTGACTGTTTGGAGGTCATGAGGAGATTAGGACAGGGTAACTGGCTGAAGGTAGTGTATGTGAGCGTATGGACACTTTTGGTGGCTACCAGGGCTGGGTATAGGAGACACAGCTGCAGGGTTAATATTGCATTGTCACCTCCTTGTGGAACTGAGAACAGCTGTGGCCATTTGACTGTCTAGGTGGATGCTAATGATGCAGGTTAAAGTTTCATGAGGGTTACCAGCTGCCACTGACCAGAATCTTCTTCCTGCCTGCCTCCCACGTACTGAATGCTCCGTGCATGTTGTCACCTGCCATCTCTACAGCTTAGTACCATCCTGTTAGTCAATGAGCAGAGGCTTGCTTGTGGATTTCAGTGGTTCAGTCTGTGATCACTGCACCCCATCTTTGTGCTGAGGTAGAACACCATGGGAGAGGGGGCATGAGAGAGCAGAGATGCTCATCTCACGGCCAAGAAGGAGGGAGGGAGGGAGGGAAGGAGAGGGGAGCACTAAACAAGGTTCCATCAACCCAGGAGACACAGTGCCACCATCTCACACTCTGTGACCTTTTCTCTTCCCTTAGTGGGCCATTCTCACCCTGTTCCACCATTATGGCTTGCTCCAGACCTCCTTTGTCTTGTGTCCTGGGCAAGGCAGGGCACTCGCTCACTCTGTGTTCTCTTTGTGATTTCAGCCAGATGCACTTAGTCATCATGAGAGCTCCAGGGGAGCAGAGGGCACCTCATGGATGTTTATAGATGGGACATTTTGCCCAGTGGTGGTCATGTGTGGTTAAGTGACATGGCAGTAAGTGACAGACCTGGTACCTGAAGCTTTTGACTCTGAGTTCAGAATCAGGGTCTCTCTGTGTCACATTGCAACCTGTTATGTTAGGAGAAGAGTGGGGAGGCCTGGACATCTTATTTCAGCTGGGGCCTGAGCACCTCACAGAGTGAAGACCTCGCATCCCTTGTTCCTGCTTCACAGCCTCCAAGTTACCCCTACCCTCAAGTGGGTGTTCTGACGGAGTAGATTTCTCCCCTCCCCCTCCCTCCTTTAAAAGTGTTCCCTGCAATCCCTCTGCAGGGTTAAGATGTGTGTTCCCAGGAAGCAGCAGTGTTTAATGAGGGCAGCTTGGGCACAATCAAAGAGCTTCATTCTTCTGTAATTCCTCTTTCCTGCTCTCTGTATCCGGCTCCCAACAAAGACATCCACAGCCTTGACTCTCTGCTGCTGTTGTCATGGAAATGACTGTAAGGACAGAGCTCCTGGACCAGAGGTCAGGGTACAGTCGCTTTGGCCCCTGGCACACGTGTCCGGATGCAGGAGTCAGAGCTAATTAGATAAATCAGTGATGGCTCCTGGTATCACTTCAACTCTTGTCTGGTGTCTGGTGTTTGTCCTCTGCCCGAAGGCCTCAGGGACAGAGACAGGGCAGGCAAAGCTGGAGGGAGAGCAAGCCAACTCTGCATGTAGCTGCTGTGTATAGCACTGAAAAGTTTCCTCCATTTGCCCATATGTTTGCTGATCGGGCATTTATGCAGCACCTACTGTATGCCTCATGATGGCTGAGGTATGGGAAGGATTGTCAGTAAGGCAGGTATGGTACCCACCTTATGAAATCCATACCTGATGGAAAAGACAAACAGCAGCTCAGATGCCTGTAGTGGGGGACTTTGAGGGAGAGACGAAGAGGCAAGGTCCTGGGTAGGGAAATGCAGAGGTGTCCACTATCTGGGGTCGGTTTCTTACACCTGGAGGAAGGAAGAAAGCAGGGAAGGCTTGGGTTTCATCCCAAGCGGGTAAGAAAGAAGTCACTGGCAGCTTCCAGTGGAGCCTGATTTGGAATAATGGGGGCCTCAGACATGGGGGTGGACCCTGGGCATTTACAAGTTGCTCATGGAAGGGTGGACCCTGAGGGAGAAGGTAAGGGTCATGGAGAAAGGTGCACAACAGGTTCAACCCCTACCTGGGTAACCCTGAGCCAGCCCTGCCTTTCAGGGTCACCTGCATCGTATCTCATAGAAGGTGCTGTGCCCCCAAAGAACACCAGATCACAGGATCTGTAGACTTCCCTTTGTAAGATCTCAAGGATTGGGGCTGGGGATGGAGCTGGTAGAATGCCTGCCTGTGTGTGAAGACCTGGATAAGACAGCTTCCATCCCCGGCCTTGGGGTATGAAAGCAGGGGCATCAGAAGTTCAATGTCATCCTTAGCTACATAGCAAGTTTGAGGCCAGTCTGGGCTACACAGGACCTTGTATCACAAGAACAGCCTCTAAAATCAAATGCCTCTAGGACAACAGATAGAAAGAACGCTGTGGGCAGAAGTTCCCTCCTCCACTCACCTGTACGGGCTCCTTCTCAGAGTGAAGGGTGGGGGAGCATCTTTTGCTCCTGGGTACAGTGTTTTCATAACGAGCTAATCAATTCCCACAGGGTGTTTCCCCTGAAACTAACCTGGAAACAAGCCATTCCAACAACCAAGATGAATAATTGAGATAATCGTTGTGCCAGTAACATCTGTGAGACTAGGGGTTGGCAGGAGCCACCTGCTCCAAGGAGAGAGTGGAAGCCAGCGGTGGCTCCCGGGTTCTGATTAGCTCTCAGTTCATTTGGTCCTCGTTGGATCCGTGGCTGTGATCTCCCTGTGATTGGTTTTCTTAACCGGGGGATGAAGGGGTTGCACACGGCTCTGTTGTTTACCCACCTCATATTCAGGGCCCTGTTCTGTCCTGCCCACTAAGACCAAAGCTCCCATCACAGGTCTCTGGCACTGCCCTCAACAGTGCTCCCAAACTGGTGTCCTGTGCTCTGCCTGCCTTTGTTAAAAGCCACCTGTATGTCTTCTGCCGGGAAATCTCTCAAATTGCTGACTTTGTGTCTTGTCCAGAGAGGTTTTATGTCACCTCATTGGGTCCCTTATGCTGGAGATGAAAACCAGGGTGTTGACAGAGGTTTCTGTCTTGCTCAGTCCTGTAGCCATTCAGTCCCAAAGAATCACACAGAGGTCTACATCAATTATAAACTGATTGGCCCAGTATCTCAGGCTCTTCTTATTAACTAATTCTTATATTACCCCATAATTCTTGTCTATGTTGGCAATGTGGCTTGGTGCCTTTTTCAGCGAGGCAGTCACATCTTGCTTCCTCTACAGCTGGGTCATAACTGGAGACTGTGCTTCCCTCTTCCCAGAATTCTCATGGCCCCACCTCTACTTCCTGCCTGGTCACCCCGCCTATACTTCCTGCCTGGCTACTGACCAATAAAATAATACAAGTGACAGGATAAAAGACTGTTGTCCCACAGTACTTCCTCCCTTTTATTTTTAAACAAGAACTCTGAATCTAATATCTTCAGTTTAGCTTTTCACCTGACCACTATCCATAACAACAAGCAGTCAACATTCTAAACAAAGGAAAATATCCATAGTCCATTTTTAGGGAATGTGGGCGTAGTTTTCTAGGCTACTTCCTGCTCATTGGGGGAGTTGATAATCTTATGGGAACCTAAAGAAAATCTAGAATTATGATCAAGTCCTGACTGGAGTATCCTGTGAGGCTTGATCATCTCAGGCAGCAGTCTTTGAACTGTTTGGGATGCAGAACTCAGATATCTGGGCCATTCCTCCTATCAGAGATTTCTCAGGGGGTCTTCCTTGGTCAAAACTGACTTTTCTTAGTGAAGAATGAATCCATAGTTCCTCATTTCTTGTGGAAACAAAAGCAAAACCTCTTCTACAAAGTAACATATCTTTTGACTTAAATTTTAAAGTCAAAGTGTTTTATATATATATATATATATATATATATATATATTGAATTAATCTAGCAGCACTTATAATCAAATGTCTTTTATCAGCTTTTTCTCCTTCCTTAGCATTCAAACAATTCAAAGAGAACACAATAACATACAGTATCCAGATTCTCTGTGTGTTTTCCATCTTTACTTGGCTTTATTTTAAACTCTATTTCTTTTATTTTTATTTTTAATTTTTGGCTTTTTGAGACTAGGTTTCTCTGTGTATCTTTGGCTGTCCCAGAACTCATTCTGTAAGCCAGGCTGTCCTTGAACTCACAGAGCTCTGCCTGCCTCTGCCTCCAAAGTTCTGAGATTAAAGGTGTGTACCACTACACCTTGAACTCACAGAAATCCATCTGCCTCTGCCTCCCAAGTGGCTGTGGCTTACTGGGTAAAGTTTCAAGCATCTGCCTCTGGTGGCTCCATGGGTTCTCTCTGACTCCACCCATCTTTCTCCCAGCATTCAGTTCCATCTTCCCGGCCTACCTAAGTTCTGTCCTGTTATAGGTCCAAAGCGGTTTCTTTATTCATTAATGGTAATCACAGCATACAGAGGGAAATCCCACATCACCATGACTTTGCATATCCCAGTTGGGTGCTGCTATCAGCCCAACCCTGCCCACCACTTGACCTTTGGAGGAAGATTCTGAAGACCTCAATACAGTCTTGGTTGCTTGCATGCAAGATCTACAAACTTCCCACCATCCTTTGAAGCAAGTCTAGGTTCTCTAGTCTGACCCATGCGGTGTCCTGCCCAGCTCCTTCTCTCCAGTCCCACCATCATCTCCAGCAGTGTCCCCCACTGCTGTCCCTCATGTCTATTCCACCCTGTCAGCGTTTCATGAGCTATGCCTTTGGTGGGGCTCTAGTTTCCCCCTTCAGCTTCCTCGTTGCCCGGTCCTCTGAAGTTGACTTCAGCACCCTTTTTCAGTGCATCTATGCCTCCCATGGCTGGGGTGAAAGGTCCCAATGGCCTGCCCTCATTCCTGCATCACTAGCCATCGAATTTCCTCCTCCTCTGAGGTCACAGAGGCTTAACAAGCAGAACTGTAATTTGAACTCAGATCCAGAGGTCCAGAGGTCCAGAAGTTGACCCTGGGGCATCACATCCTTCCAGAAACTCAGTGCTCCGGTGGGCCCTTTCCCCAGACCTTGCCCATCTCCACCACAAATTCCCAGCTGTGATTAACTACCAGCCTTGGGCTCCCATCAGAGAAGACTGATAACCCCGGATCTATTCCCAGTGCCCTTAATTGGGGCATTTGTCACCATGTGTCACCTATGCCTCCTTGAGACAGTCGAGGTAATTAACAGGCCGGGAAAGACTCCCTGATGGGAGCCTTTGTGTGACCAGGCACCTTGGAGATGTGTCTTCCCAGCCTGCAGCCCAGATCAGTGGCCTCACTAGGTATTTTATTTGAAGAACTTTTGTCTTTTTTTTTTTTTTCCTGTAAAGGCGATGTTAGAGGGAATTGATTCAATATTAACCTAACCTCCTGTCAGGGGAGATAAAGACTGTGTTGTAATTGGCTGGAAACATGGTGGTCACAGGTCTGTTCACCCACAAATATTGACACTTCCAAGGCGGTGATGAACGAAGCATGAAGAAGGCCCCGCTTTTACATCACAGGCAGGGAAATCTAGTTGTCTGTCTAAAGGATGGCTTCTGCTTATCTGGGGCAGGCCAAGCAAGCTGCAAAGCCCTAAGCCCCCAAGGTGACACTAACAGGAGAATTAGTTGTTTGGCCACCACCAGGCACCGTGCAGTGCATCCTGTGTCCCCAGGAAAACATGAACCCAGTGGCTTCTGGGAAGCCAGGGCTGGTACTTCGAAATGTGTCTGCAGGAGCAATTCCCCAGTGACCACACAGGCTGCCGGCCATCTCCATTGAAGGCTGGAGCACTGCGACCCATGGGAGGGAGGACGAGGAAGAGGGAACCCTGCTAGACAAGAACTGGGTGAGACTTGATGTGTAGGAGTCAGCAGAATGGCTCAGTGGATAAGACCTGAGTTTAGGTCCTCAGTATCACGTAAAATGCGGGGCCTGGCTGTGGGTGCCTGTACCACCAGCATCGGAGACAGAGACCGGCATAGCCTTAGAGCTCACTGGCTGGCCTAATTGAGGCAGTGAGCTTCCAGTGCAGAGAGAGAGGCCCTGTCTTGAGGCAGCAAGGTGAAAGGTGAGTGATAGAGGAGAAGACCCTATGTCCTGCTTGGACCCTGAACGCATGTGTGGGGGTGTGTGTGCCTGCATATTCACGTACACATATGTGCCATGCACCACACACACACACACACACACACACACACACACACACACACACACACAGAGTTTCTGGGTTTTGCTGTTATTGTTGCTTTTTGCCTCCCTGCAGCCCTTGGGTTGGGGCTGATTTCACTTAACTTTGCCACATAAATATCTGCATGTATCCTCAGTCTGGGCCCTGAAGCTGCCACAGGGGCAAAATTTTTTCTGTCTGTTTCTGATCCAAAGGTGGAAAACTTCCCATGTCACCCACAAACTGAGACTTTAGGGTTTGCCCTCACTTTCGTCCTTGGCAGCAGTTTCTTTAGCTACAGAGTTAGTTCAAGGCCAGCCTGGCCAATTTAGTAAAACCTGTCTTAAAATAAAACAAAGAAAGAAGGTCTGGGGATGTACCTGAGTGAACAAATGCTTGCTGAGCATGGGCAAGCCCCTTTAGACTACTCTAGACACATGAACCATAGTCTCCATGTAGAACAGGACAATCCTGGAACATTTAGAGAACTCCCAAATGACGATGATTGTCACCAGGTAGTGTTGGAACTTGTCTATTGGATCTACTGTCCACAGACATGGTTGACATTTTTTAAAGCTTAAAAACACAAATATATATATATATATATATATATATATATATATATATATGTATACACACAGACACACACAGTTGTGTGTGTGTGTGTGTGTGTGTAGGGGTATGTAGGTGCCCATAAAGGCCAGAAGAGGCTGTTGGAGATGCTGGAGGTAGAGTTAGATTAGAGATGGTTGAAAGCCACCTAACAAGAATTCTGGAAACCAAACTTGGATCCTCTGGAAGAGCAGCAAGTTCTCCTAACCACTGAGCTACCTCCCAGTCCTCAGTGGATACCATTTGCAGAGACAGCTTTTGCTGAACGTGGTTGGGGCTGTCTGCGATGTGGATTGTAGGAGATCCTCTCTGGAGAAGCTCTTCAGGCTGAAGGTGGAGTCTCCCAAGTGCCAAGGTGGCATGCCCAGCACGAAAATGTCCAGCCTACCGCTACAAACTCTGTGGAATGTCCCCTGTGGCATTTTCAAATCCCTCAAGTTGTTCAACCAGACCCAGATGTCAGGATCTAAGCTCTCTACGGAATACAGCATTTCTGCTCCACCTCTCTCCATATGTCAAGCTGCCTTATCTAGAAGCCCTGTAAATCCAAAGAAAACATTTCCCCAAGTATTTAAAGCAGGCGGATGGCTTCTCACAGGAAAGCAAAGTCATTTCTGGGCTTACAGTTGCTGTGTATGTGAGGGGATCTCAGTCACGCTCTCTGAATGCTAGTGGTGGTGCTGGAGAGACAGTGAGCAATGGGGAGAGACAGTGAGGGGATGGAGGCAGTGGGGGCAGGGAGGCAGTTGGGGGAGACAGTGGAAGGTCCCTGGTGATGGCTACAATGTGGAAGAGGTCTGTAACCAAGAGTTGTGTACAGATAGGTATGGGGGATCCAGGAACACTTGGGTCTGGAGCCTTGAAGACTTGAAGCTGACCTTGTCAAGTCATGTGTCACCTTCTTCCCCTGCCATTGCAATGGGATTCTTCATCTGTGGAAGGATGGGCTGTTTCATGGGTTGCGGTTGCCAGCTGTATCTAGTGGCCACACAGGACCAGAGGGAGTGTGGAAATTCCCATCTCCCCAGGCCCATGGGAAAGAGGATGTTCTCCTTTGTGTGTGGAGAGCCTGGAGACCACCACAGAGGTCTGTTCCACCTTTTACACATGACAGAAAGCTTGCACTTGTGCCCCCCAATACATACTCACATACACATTCATACATTCACACACATATTTACATACACACATACACTCATACATAACTCACACATTCACACACACAGACATTCACATACACTCATACAGAACACACACTCTCTCTGTCTCTCTCTCACACACACATCAGTTTTGCTGCTTTCTCCCAGTCCATGCCGTGTGTGTGTGTGTGTGTGTGTGTGTGTGTGTGTGTGTGTACCTTTGATTTGTTTACATGCCAATCTCAGGGTTCTGACCCACCTAGCTCAGCTCAGCTCAGCTCAACTGAAGTAGGAAAGAAGCTGCTGAGAAAATGGGAAGGTCTGCTGTTCAGATGTCTTCAAGCTTGGCTGCACGTCGATGTTCCAATTGTATCATTACAAATGTGTCTCTTGGACTGGGCTTGCTCAGCTTGTGAGTGCCCTGAGTTGAGACATTTGTGCTACCAGAAGGAAGGTCTCTTGCTATCTTTTACCTCAATGTCCTCAGTGCCATTCCATCTTAGGAGGGTCATAGGCTTGTCTACGGCTGGGTGTGAGGTCACGATCAAGAACACATGGACCTTTGGGAGACAAACATTTCTCACAGTCTGTAGAGATGGGTGGAGACTGAGTGGTGCCCAGGCTTGAGTTCAGATCCAGCCGTTTACTGTGTCTATGACCGTACAAAGCACCAAGCCCTCCACTTTCAGCCAGCTAGGATGGGGATGACCGCTGTACGGGTTAGATGGGCTACACTTGAAAGTGTCCAGGCAGGTGCAGGTCTAGGAGCAAGGGCTCCATGAGGCCCATGGGTATGCCATCCACAGATTATATAGAGTACAACTCATTGGCTGTACCCTGTAGACTTCTCAATGCACAGAACCACCCCACCCCCATGTTTTGCTCTGGGAAATCTGCTCAAGGTCATGGGCACACTGGAACTCCATTTTGTCTGCTCTCTGTTTTGTTCCTACTCACAGTGCGATGCCCAAGCCCCCCTCAGGGTAGATGGGTGTCTCGCCCCATAATGTCTGGTGGTGTTTGTATCCAGAGGTTCCGGAGGGTCAGGGTTGAACTGGGGATGGACACAGACCCACTGAATGGAAGAACAGCTCCAGGGTCCTTGGTAGCCATCTTCCAGGACTGGAGCAGATCTCTGAAGACTGGGCTGATTTCCTTAGCAAACCATGGGCTGACTGAATGTGTCAGGATGAGGAATGTTCCAGCTATGGAGGGCATTTTGTATTTGCTGGGTACAACAGCCACATTTATACTGTTTAACAAACAAACAAACAAAAATCACAGCGCATAAGATAGTCTGAGCCTTGACGGCCTTCAACAAATACCAAGTACACCATGCTGCCAAGGTCTGCTGTGGTCCAGCCCACAGGAGGTTAAGAGAGGTAGGCCTGGACATGATCTGCCCCGCTGAGAATGTTTGGTTTGAGCACAAGAGGCCTTGACTGTGGAGGGGACAGTGACTCTCGGCAGCCTTCCCTCTGCACCTCGCACGCCAAGCTGGCACTCGGGGGCAGAGAACAGCCTGTTAGTGATGCTGTAAGAGTCCTCACTTGCCGACTGACCACCTCCGCGGCCTCTGCTCTCTGAATGCTGTGGTAACAACGCCGGGGAAAGGTGTTTGCTGAGGTGACTCCAGCCTGCATCACCATGACAGGAGATCTGAGCTCATCCCTTCTGTAACTTACAGTTGACTCCACATTCAGTGTGGAAATTACACTCATAATGATTCTTGCCGTGGATCACCCATAATGGAAAGTAGACCTGCAGCCTGTGTTTCTTCCTGTCCCCTAAAGCATAATAATTGGAGCCTTTAAGATCAGAAATGAGACTCTGTAGCAACTGTAGCCCCAGCTGCCCGACAGAGGCCTTGGTCTATGAGATTTCTGCTCAGTCCATGTAGAGTAGGTTAGACCCACCTCCCTGTGCACTTCTGGAATCAGGGACCACCCCCCACCCATAGATAGGAGCTCCTGCCAAGCCTCAAATGCCTTCTTAAAATAAGTTGTGTTTGTCCTGCTGGTGTGTATGTAGTGGGGACAAGGCTCTAACTCATGTTCTTCAACTCCAAAATGGGATTTAAAATCCCCACATGAGGGGCTTGGGATGCAGCTTGGGGATGAGCCCTTGCCTAGTCCATGTGCCCTGGGTCCTTCCCCAGCACTGCACAGATGATACAGTCCCCCACAGTTGTGGGTCCTTCCATTTCTCTCCAAGCCCAGCCCTCCCCACCTGCTGGAGCACTCCAGTCCCCTTCCAGGAGGACTCTGTTGTGCCTTCACCATGCATCATAGCTCCCACACTGTCTGCTCCTCCACCTAACAGCCAGGGAGCACCCACCACTCACTAGGAGAAGCCCAACAGGCTAGACTAGAATCCAAGCCTGTAGCCGGCCCCTTGCTTCGCTGCTGTGACCCCTGTGTACACCCTCGGTATTGTCCCTCTTGTCCCTGGAGGGGCAGCTGTCTGGCTACACTCCTGTGGTCCTGTACTCTGCTCCAGGGCTGTTGCACTTGCTCTGACCTCCATCCTACTTGTGTTAGCACAGATTCAAGTGAGGCCCTGACCCAAGCTCTGCTCCCCGCCTCTGTAGAGAGCCCTTCTTCTAGCCTCTCTGCCTCACCCGAGCCTGGGCTTTCCAGTTTGGCATATCTAGCTCACTCTGAAGTCTCATCTCTTCTGTGGATGGTGCCTTGCTCACACCAGTGACCCCAGCTCTTGGGTTATTGTCACAGCCACGGTAGCACACGGGTGGAGCACCTTGACATTGGAGCTGTTCTTTGTCTGTTCGGGGGAGGTGGAATTGCTCCCACGTGGGTGGTGTACAGCCTCTGCCTGGACTCGGGACTTTCTTTCCTAGTCAGCTTGCTGCTGGCTCCCTTGGTGATCTCTTCAGTAGGACCCTGGTCTCCTTCCCCCCTCCAAGCTCTTTTGTTTCACTTTGTTGCTTTTTGAGATAGGGTCGGCCTGAGACTAGCCATTCTCCTGCCTCAGCCTCGCTAATGCTGGGTTACAGGTGTGTGGCACCATGACCACATCCTTTACCCTTCAGGAGACAGTGGTTTCAGAAGGGAAAGTCTGTGTGTTGGGGAATGCTGGGTTTGCCTCTATTTCTTGCAACTGTGTAGCTCTGGAGGAGGTACAACCCTACTTTGAGGCCTAAGTATTTTCTCTGTGTTTTTTTCTGTCTGAAGATTCTAATTCTAGGGATCATGGAAAACATAGACGTTGGACATAGGGTTTGTATGCTGATATGAGTTTCTCAATGGGACAGGTCACTATGTGGCATGTGCCTGGGTAATTGTAGTCTACCAATAGACGGGAAGGTAGAGGACCAGAAAATAGCTTGAGTTACTGGCTCAGCCTTTGAGGTCTGGTCAAAGGCGAGCACAGGAAGACCCTTCGGTGTAGAATGTTTTTACTTTAGCGGGTTTGCAGACCAGCTGAACCCGAGCCCTGGTCAGGGCTGGCCGGCCCTGCCACCCTCACACTGTCCCTTTGTCACTCCCTGCGCTCCCCAGAGGCTGTCACTACTGTCCTTGCCTGTCTCCTCTGGGAAAGCAGGACCTGGTATTGCTTGAGGAGTAGGCATCCTCCGGTGCTTGCCTCAAGCATACATACCCCCTGCTCACAGGATGTGTGCTGACAGACAGGTGTGAAGGTGTGGGCTGGGCTGGGCTGTTAGGGAGGGAGGGTGTCTGAGAAGTGACTTGCTTCTGCTCCTGTTTCTGTCCAGCTGGAGCAGAGTGAGGCCAAATGTGAGGACGCCTTGAAGACCCAGAAGGTGCTGACTGCGGACTTGGAGAACATGCACAGTGAACTGGAGAATGTGACCCGGAGCAAGACCCTGGTACTGTACCTCCCACAGCCCCACCCAGAAGAGCAGGCTCATGGTCTGGCCTTGTCCTGCTGGGGACATAGCCTTGGAAAGGAAACACTTAGGATGTGGGCATCCCCTTGAGACCCCTCTGAGTCACCCCACTGCTGGGGGGTACAGGCTTCTGTTGTAGAGCTTCTGGGTATTCAGTTCTGTAAGAAGTATAAAGGAACTTATTGTGGACCTACTGAATGTTTGGCTCCTAAGAAGCAAAGGCAATTTGTTATGGGCCTACTGGGTGCTTGATACTGAATTCAACAGAATACACACACACACACACACACACACACACATGCATGCACACACATGTACGTATACATGCACACACACACATGCACACACAAGTGTGAGGTCACATTTACAAGGGCAAGCAAAGACACCTTCTGTGGACCTACTGTGCGCTCAGTAGCATGAAGTTTCACCTGCGATAATAAACACAGCTGATCATGTGCCCATTTGTGTGCTCACAGCTGTAGATGGTTCTCGGGAACCTCTCGCAGCCCTACTGTGTTCTTACCACCATGGGACTCTTGGTATTTACCATCAGACTGCTGCATGCCACCTTCTCTAAGAGCTCACGTCAACTCCCTGCACCCAGAAGACCTGGCTGTTCATTCTGTTATTATATGCTCAGCACTGAAGGGGACGAAAGAGCCATATATCTCTCATGTTGGTGACAATGTCTGGAGTCTGGATGATCATACTTAACTTAAACTTGTATTCAATATACAGAATTCTATAGTCTGCATAGAGGTGGGAGGCGCCAGCTCGTGCTGTGCGGCACCCTAACAAGCCCTTTGTCCTGTATTTCACTGTAGTTTTCTCAATGAAGGGGAACACGTCCAGAAACCCACACACGTGCCCACACGTTTTCCTAGGGTTTCTGCTGCTGTGGTAAACACCATGTCCAAAAGCAACTTGGGGAGGAAAGGGTTCATCTCAGCTTAGATGCTCACGTCACATTCCATCACGGGGGAAAGATAGGACAAGAACTTTGGAGGCAGGAACTGAAGCAGAAGCCACGGAGGAATTCTGCTTACTAGCTTGCTACTTACTGCTTGTGTCTGCTTTCTTCTACAACCCAGGACCACCTGTCTAGTGGGTGACATCATCCGCGATGACCTGGGCCTCCACATCAATCATTACTCAAGAATGCTTCACAGGCCAATTTAGGGGGCAACAGAGACTCACTCTTCTAAATGTCTCTATGCTGTATAGAATTGATGAAAAACTGACCAAAGCAATTGACCCCTTGCCAATTTGACACACATATATGTCACTATCCAACTATTGCCTTTCCTTTCTCATGTGCCCCCAAGATTACATGTTAATATTAATATCACAGTATTAAAACTATCAAACTGTAAAAGTCCCCTAGTCTTTAGAAAATACAAACACTTTCAATATCTTTAAAACCCACAAGGTGTTGTAATATGAGCGGCGGGGCTACGTTCCTGGCATCCGGCCGCCCGCATGGCTAGCTTTATACCCGAAATAATTACATGGAAACTGTATTCTTTTAAACATTGCTTGGCCCATTAGTTTCAGCCTTTTATTGTCTAGCTCTTATATATTGATCTAACCCATTTCTAATAATCTGTGTAGCCCATGAGGTGGCTTACCAGGGAAGATTTTAACCTGTGTCTTTGTCTGGTGTGAGAATCATGGCGACTCTTTGACTCAGCTTCTTTCTCCCAGCATTCTGTTCTGCCTATTCCATCCATCTAAGGGTTGGCCTATCAAATGGGCCTAGGCAGTTTTTTTTATTAATTAACCAATGAGAGCAACAGATTAGAAAGAAATCACTCCCACATCAACAAGGTCTTTTTCAAAGTTCAAACTTTCTCTAAAATACTCAAAATTTCTCTAAAATTCCATAGTCTATTAACTGTGGGCACCTATTTTTAAAAAGTTACAAAATTTCTATTTCAAAAAGAAAAAAAAGGAAGCTCCAGAGCACAGTCACAATCAAATCAAAGCAGAAACAAACTTCAGCAGCATAAAAAAATTCAGTAGTTGGTGTCTAGGGCCCCATTATCCTCTGGGCTTCATGAGGCCCCATTTCCCTAGTGCTGTGCTTTGTCTGTAGGCTCAGGCAAGCTCCACTCTGCAACTGATGCTGTCCTTCCCAAGTCAGGCCACCATTGTCTGCCCTTCTCTCAACAGTCCTGTCTTCCAGGGTCCCATGCAGCAGCCCACTGAGCTCCAAGCATTCAAAGGCTTTTGCAGCCCAAACTTCAAATACTACCACAGTCCTTCCAAAAACATGCAGTCAGGTCTGTCATGGCAATAACCCCACACACGGCTCCTATTTCTGTCACACTTAGAGTTTCCATTGCTGTGGTAAAACACCATGGCCAAAAGAGTGTTGAGAAGGAAAGGGTTTGTTTCTTCTTACTGATTGTAGTTCATCACTGAAGGAAATCAGAGTAGGAAGCTGGAGATAGGAGCTGATGAAGAGGCCCTAAAGGAATGCTGCCTCCTGACTTGCTCTCCATGGCTTGCTTAGCCTGCTTTCTTATACACCCAGGACCACTCACTTAGGTGGTAGTACCACCAACAATGGGTTGGAGCATCCCACATTAATCACCAATCAAGAAAATTTCAGAATGCATGCATACATATACATACACACACATATATGTATATGCATGTACACATACACACACACATTTTCTCAACTGAGGTTCTCACTTCTCAAATGACTCTAAGTTGTGTCCAGTTGACTAAAAACTAACCTGGACACACATATACATGTACAAGCACACACATCCACACACATGCCTACATACACATAAAATCACTAAATACACGTGCAAAAGAAATTACCTTGGAGGGAAAACCCCCAATCAAATCCATCCACCCCCACAATAGATATTTATTTGGCACCTCTTGGATGCCATCTCTGGTGCTTGGTGCTGGTATATATGCCTGTGTGGGGGACAAAGTCCCTGTTCTCAGAGATAATGCAGGTTTGTGCTTATATGCCTATGCCTTAGACCTTTACATGTGTATGAATGGATTCCTAGAGGTTCCCACAGGGCCAGAACCCTTCATACGTGTTGCATCCACATCTACTGAGCATTCAGTACCCACGAGCGCACACTGAGTCATGCACTGCCTCCCTGCAGGTGGATGAACAGCTGTACAGGCTGCAGTTTGAGAGGGCAGACCTCCTGAAGCGCATCGACGAGGACCAGGACGACCTGAACGGCCTCATGCAGAAACACAAAGACCTCATCGCACAGGTCAGGACCTCTCCCAGCTTGTGAGTTGTGCAGATTTTACAGAGCTAGGGAGGGGCTGTCAGTTCCATGAAGCCCTGGGTAAAGCTGGTGTGTCCTCTGGAGGGCGGCTCCAACAGACAAACATTGACATCATATGGCCACCTCCCTGTCCACACACATCCACCATGCACGCATCTGCCCACCTCCCTGTCCACACACAACACATCCACCACGCACACATCTGCCCACCAATCCATCCATTCAGCTGTGTCTTAGTCACTGGTCCACCACTGTGAAGAGACACCATGACCATGGCAACACTTATAAAAGAAACATTTAACTGGGACTGGCTTAGTTAAGAGGCTTAGTCCATTATCATCATGGCGGGGAATGTGGCAGCACACACAGAACTGGAGTAGTAGCTGAGAGCTACATCCTAATGTATGTGCATGCGTGTATGTGCTCACGCATGTACGCATACATACACAGAGAATCAAAGAGGAGAAGAAGGAGAAAGAGGAGGAGGAGGAGGAAGACAAAGAAGGAGGAGGAGGAAAAGGGAAGGACTCTAATCCTTCTCAAATAGGGCTACTCTTTGATGACTAAGCATTCAAATGCATGAGCCTATGGGTCCCATTCTGATTCAAACCACCACAGTCTGCCCTCCCATGCGCCCACCCACCCATCCACACACCTATCTGCTATCTACTCATTGTGTCTAGCCACCACCCATATACTCAGCCATCCAGTCTGTCTATCTGTTGTTTACTGAGGACTAGTTCTCCTTTAGACACTGTAAACAATGCCAAGGACACTTTGGTAAGCAAAGGGACTCCAGACTTCCCCTGTGGCTTTGTGAGCTGAACAGATGTTGCCATGAAGCTACCCAGAGCAGCATGTGGTGGAAGGCGGGCTAGCAAACTGAACTGAGAGTCCAGAAAAGGATGGAAATTAGGGAAGGCTTCCCTGAGGAGGAGGTACCAGGTAGAAACCCAGATTAGGGTCAGGAGTTAATGGACTTGCAGTGGAACCATGGGGTCTGGCAGGAGGGCAACCCATGTGCCTGGGAGGGAGGTGCATGCAAAGTCTCCTTGGGGCATTGCAGAGGCTGAAGGGAGGTTGTGGGGGAAGGCAGCAGCCATGCACTCAGAGAAGCCAGGAGAGGAAGGACAGGACAGGCTCCTACAAGGCTTTGTTTGAGGGGAGGTGGGAAGCAGGGCAGGAGAGCTGCAGCCAGCACGCTACCCCACCCTGTCAGCTCTGCCTTGTCCTGCAGGAGTCTGGAGCTGAGGCGTGGGGGCGGGCACTGAAAACCACAGTGTCAGGCAAATTGGAGGGAAAGCGAGGGGTGTGATGTGGACCTGGACAGGGAGGAGACAAGGTGGCTGGGAAAAATGGAGCTTCAGCTGGAGTGAATGGGGGATGGACAGAGGCGCCCAGCCGGTTTTTGGCCTTATCCCAGGAAGACAAGCTCAGTCCAGGAGCATCAAACATCTTCCACACTCATCCCCAGAGGGGAGGCATGTCTGCCAGACAAGCGGATGTAACCCGTATAAGGAGTGGAATCATCAGGGTTACAGCTGCCACCAGAGAGCCTGTGCCTGAGTTGTGGTTAGTTCTGTCCAACGTAGAAATTATTCTGTTTGGCCACAGGCCTAAACATGCATGAGCCGTGACAAGAGAACAAAACCAGACATGTGGCAGAGCAGGAGCCAAGAGGTCTCCACATCCTCGGGAAACTCTCTCTTCAGAGACTGCCAAGCTCAGCTGTTGCCTCCACATCCTACAGGGGTCTTGACTCCCCTCTCTCTCTGACTTTGGAACTAACCTATGGAGGGGGCCAAGCAGACACTCTGCCCATAGTTAGATGAGGATACCAAGGAGCAGAGAGTCCCTGGCTCACTCTGGCTGCTGTCCAAGTGCAGGTTCCCAGCTCCCTGACACTCACAGTGCTTCTCCTCCCAAGTTAGTTTTATCATTACCCTGACTGGATAGAAGTCGCTAAAGGGCAGGATCACCCAGGCTCGTGATTTCAGGAGTTTGGTGCCTGCTTGTTTGACCCCAGGTGCTGGGAAGGACATCACTGTGGCAGGAGTTTGTGACTCATGACTGACAGGAAGCAACAGAGATTCAGCAGGAAGGAGCCCGGACGGGGCACACCCCTATGATCTGTGACCCCAAGTGACCTACTTCCTCCATCTAAGCCACACCTTCCACAGTTCCACCAACTATAGGTTCAAACTGGAGATCTATGGATGGATTAAACATTCCTTGCAGCCTGAGCCCCACTGCCACTTTCCAAAAGCTCTTTGGTGGCAAGCAACTTTCCATACCACCTAGACTGTGGAAGACACTTCTCATTCAAACCACAGTACCATGCTTGGAATGGTTACTGGATCCAGGGGCAGCCCTGATTGTTCTGGGCTCTCCAGCATGTGACATCAAGAACTTGACAATCACTGAGTCCCTGGACTGATGCCATGGAGTGACTCAACAGAGATGGGGCGTTGGGAAGCTGTGACTCAGCAAACCGAGATGGGGTGTTGGGAAGGGGTAAAAGACAACTTTCAAGGTGCCATCATTGTCACAGAAGTTCTGTAGAGATCTGTGGGCTGAGGAAGAAGGGATTCTGGAAAGGGCCTCTTTATCTTGTTTTCTGTCTCACCAGTCTGCTGCTGACATTGGGCAAATTCAGGAGCTGCAGCTGCAGCTGGAAGAAGCCAAGAAGGAGAAGCAGAAGCTGCAGGAGCAGGTATGTGCTCAGAGCCGCCATGCTGTGGGAGATGGGAGGATCACCAGGTCATCTGCTCAACTTCAGTCATGTGCCAAGTGCGCTGAGAAAGTCCCAGTGGAGAGACCGCTCCACACACTCCTGTCACAGTTGCTGGTTCCTGCCCAATACACAGACGGCCCAATGCACCAGTCAGTGCTGGCTCCCGCTTCCTCTCTCCCCCTCTGAGAAATTGGTCCTAAGAAGAGAAGATGCCTGTGAGTCAGGCCCACACCCCTTTGGGAGCTCTTCTATAGGAGCCATGATTTCTCTAAACCTCAGTACCTAGCTGATTATTGTGAGCCACCAACTTCTCTTAAGTCTTGCTAGAGCAGGTGTGCATGCCTGCCGGAGTGGCCATGTCCCATTGCATGTAGTTACTGAGTCCCGATTCACATGGCCTGTCAGAGTGGCCATGTCCCATTGCAGACGGGTGCTGAGTCCCAATGCACATGCCTATTGGATGGCGCTGGCCCATGTGTACGGTCAACATGCAGCAGTGGAGCAGGGAAGTGGTACCAGGGGCGGGACTCGGGTCAATGGTGCCAGTATACTCCTCAATGTGCCCAGCTGCAGGTGGCTCAGCTTCGTATCCAGTACCTGGAGCAGTCCACCGTGGACCGTTCCATTGTCAGCAGGCAGGAAGCTGTCATCTGTGACCTGGAGAACAAGACAGAGTTCCAGAAGGTGCAGTTGAAGAGATTTGAGGTATTGAAACCCTATGAGCCATTGGGAGCGGGGGCAGGGATTGCTGTGTGAGTCCCCATATCACTTGGTTCTCATGCTTAGCTTGAGACGAATCCGACCACTCCCTCTGTTCCTGTCCTTCCCCTGTTCTTTTTTTCCTTTGTTCTTCTACCTATTTCCTGGAGCCACCATGCACCTGTCCGTTCTCCTCCTCTGCCCACTCCTGCCATCATCTTCAGCCCATTCCTCTCTTGCAGCCTGTTTTTATCCTGATTCTCATCACCCTCCTCTCCTGTCTCCTCTCCTCTCCTTCCGTTCCCCTTTCCCTCCTCTTGCCTTCTTCAGCCTAGGCTCCACTGCCCACCCTTGAGTCCATGGGTGCCACTCTCTCCATCTCTGTCTATCTGCTCAAATTCCTGTGGTCAGTTTCTTTCACACCCATCTATGCAGCTCCATGTTGGTATGTACAGGACAGACATATGAGCACAAACACCTGCAGTACAGAGTATGCCATGAATGTACAAATGGAACCTTCTAGCATGGAGAGCCCACCTGGCTTCCAGTATGTCTGCAGTATAGCAAGTCCCTGGTGGGCTTGGATGGGTTAGCAAGGACACTGACATCAATCTTGAGCCAATAATTTCAGTGTGTGTTCACTTTTTCTGTGGACCAAGGACATGAAACATGTACAGAGGTCACCTCCACTATCAAAATCCTCCCCCATAGCCCTCTGTGCTTGACATGTAGAGTGAGGGAGAAGGACAGGCCTCACCACTGAGTGAGAGCACGGGGTCAGGTAGGAGTTGATGACACCAGTCCTGACCCTCGCCCCAGGGCCTGTGCTCTAGTTTCTCCGCAGCCCTCACCCCTTCACTACATGGTGTTTGGATGTGAAAGGCCGTGCCCCTCACCCTGAAGCTCTCCCCAGCCCAGGACATGTGGTCTTAGATACAGCTGCTGTGGATAAACAGGGAAATTCTTGTTGACCTTGACTTTCATAGACTTTCCAGGTATTTCCAGGGGACACTCAGGCAGGGACCTCCAGACCCTGGCAATGCTGTTGATGACACTACATGGCTGTCTGCGTCTGTGGAGTTGTTACTCAGTTCTAGCATAGACAACTGTCAGCAGGAAAAGAAAGCCTGATGGTAGAACCTGGAAGATCACAGCCTGTAATCACTGGTCCCCTCTGTCACCATTATCCAAGCATAACAGAACCTGTGTCCTTGCTGCAAAGGGTCACTGAAGACGCCTGTGATGCCCTTCTCCCCTTCCAGCCTGACAGTCTCTAAAATGGGGCCTAACAGGGAAGCTCCCCTTTGGGTGACAGTCTCCGACCCTGACTCTGTCTCCTCCAACCAAAGGGGCCAGAACTCCCAGCAAGGCTTGAAATAGTCACATGACCCTTGCCTATGTCAACACTCCTCCATTTGCCCACTGGCATTTCACAGATCTAGATTCCAGGCTTGCTGGCTGCCTAATAGATCCAGATAACACTGAGGCCTTTCTAGCGTACAGGGGCCTAGATGCTTTTGTCTTCATCCCCTCATTAAGTCTGATGGGTTTCTGTCCCCGAGAAAGGCAGAGAGCACTGAGGGTCCAGAGAGGAGTGACCTCACCCTCACCCAAGGCCCCCATTCATAAAGCCAAAACTTTGGTTGTACGGAGTACTAATCCAGCACCTCCCTCCCTCTCTCCCTCCCTCCCTCCCTTTCTTTTTATTTCTTCCTCTTATTTTTGAAATTATTATATAATCACACGATTTCCTCTTCACTTTCCTTCCTCCAAGATCTATCTATCCCTTCTTTCTCTCTTTCAAATTCATGGCCTCTTTTTCATTGCTTGCTTTACATGCATATAGGTATGTACATAATATATATTCCTACATATAACCTGCTCAATCTGTTGTGTACATTTTCAGGACTGACCATCTGATATTGGATAACCCAGTCAGTGTTCTTCCCAGGAAAAAACTAAGGAACCACAGTTTTTAATTTTTTCCCACTTTTATTGATTCTGTGTGCATTTCACATCATGCATTCTGCTCCTACTCGTCTCCCCATCCTCTCGCATCTTCCCTCTGGCCTGGCAACCCCCCCTTCCCAAACAAACCAATTTTAAAAGAAAACCAAACAAAACACACAAAACAAACACGAAAAGAATCTTGTCATGGAAGCTGTAATATGGCCTGTGGAGACACAGTTTACCCCTTAATCCATTCATCTTTACTTGAAAGTGGTCTGGTTCGGGGCCTCTGGTTTCTGCTGCACTATTGATATTGCTCTCTCGCTGGGGGCTCCTCTTGGATATCCAGTTGTCCTGTGTCTTGAGAATCCTGTGCCCCGGCCCCATCTGTAAGTTCGTCCCCTTCACATGCTCCTACAGTTCAGAGATTCAGTGGATGTTGGAATGGGCCAACTCCTAGCCCCAGTTCTAGGCCGGGCTCACTACTTCTCCCTCACCGTCACAGGTGAGCTCTCCAGCGCTGCCTCAGCCAGTGCACCCAGATGCAGCCTGCAGGAAGGAGTGGAGCCAGTTCTCCTGCTCTAGGGTCGTTAGATCCAGGTCCTCCCTCCCTCATATCTCCAGGGCCAGCTCTACTGTTTTGCCCAGGCAAAGTGTAGGGCTCTCTGTAAGGGACATGTGAGGGGGTGGGATCAACTCTCCTGGCCTCAGGGCTAGCTCATCTGCAACCCTGACAACAGGGTCTCTAGTGTGTTGCCGGTGGGGTTCAGGGCCTGTTTTCCTGGGTGCTCCTAGCTAGTGAGGGTCAGGGCTAGTTCTCACTCTCAGGACCCTGAGGCCAGCTCTCTCCTGCCACAGGTCACAAGGGGTGGAAGGGGGAGGGCATCTTTCCATCACCCATGCCACCGCATGGCAGACGGGGGTGTGCCAGCATTAGTTCTGTTGTTCTCATGCCCTCAGGGCCGGTCCACCTTAGTCCCTGACAGCAGGGTCAGCTCTAGTGTGCTGTCTGGACAGAAACCACAATTCTCAACCGGGATCACTTGGCACACATATGCAGAGGCCCAGAGAAGGAGTCCGTTCTTTTGAGACTTTGCTTCGGACCTCTGGTTTCTTCAGGTGAGACCAACCAGGCTTTCTGCCCTTCCCAGGTCCTGGTAATCCGGCTTCGGAACAGCCTGATCAAGATGGGTGAGGAGCTGTCTCAGGCAGCCAAGTCAGAGGCCCAGCAGCGAGAAAACAGCCAATACTATCAGCGGCGCCTGGAGGAGCTAAAGGCAGAGATGCAGGAGTTGGTGCAGCGGGAGGAGGAGGCCAGCCGGCGCTGCATGGAGCTGGTGAGGGCAGCCCTTGCGGGCTCTTGTGTAGATGAGCATTTGAGCTGGAATGGAAACTTCCTTTTGGTGGGTAGGAAAGCTTTCTTATTGGAAGACTCCTGGTTGCCCTCTTGGGCCTTTGGGGGAGGGTTACCAAGGAGGGAGAAACAGAAGACATGGGCTGAGAGACAGCACTGTCATTGGCTGCAAAATCTTGCGGTGTACCCAAAGCCAACCAATGGTCTTCTGTGCTGCTGGAAGCATCTAGACTCAGGCCTGTGTTCTCTGCCTCGCATAGGCAATGCCAAGGACAGGGTGGCCTTGGGCAACATGGAGGGAAACATGGTATGTTTAATGTCTGTCTTTCCTGGTGTCTCAGCACCCATCTCAGTGTGGAATGCTCACAGTAACTATTGTATGTCGAGTGGGGAAACTGAGGCTTCAACTGCTACTTGTGGTAAATATGGATTCATCCCTGGGCTTGGAGCAGAGACACCAAATGTGGAGGGTGGAAGAGGCATCTAGAGACTCGGGAACTGGGAACGAACAGTGTGCCTGTTCTGAGTTTTCACTTCCTGTTTTCAGAAAGGAATCCTAAGTCTGTGGTGAAGATGGGGAAACTGAGGCCCTGGGCTATCCAACATGCCAAAATGAGGCTCGGTGAAGGGACATGGATCTGTATCTCCAGCCATGCTGTTAGTCACTGGCGTCTTTATCTCAAGCCATCCACGGCATGGACCAAATACATTTTTTAATTTATTTTCTGCCTTGTGGGAATATCCTCCATCTTTTGATGTATTGTTCCAAGAACAGTTCCCTGTGGGATCACAAGGCACATGATAGCATTAGTCTTGGGACAGGCATATTGAAGTCTTCAGGGCTCTTTCTGCAATGTGGGGGCAGCACCCCTCTTTGTCTACTGTCACTCAACCTTCCAGCAAGTGAACCTGCGCTTACACTGTCCTTAAGGTCCCCAAAGTGAGGTCATTTCCCTGCCTTCCTGGGAAAGGGCTTGCCCGCTGTCCTTTACTACAAATGAGCTTCTGGAGCCACTCTCCTCCACGGCCAGAGTTAGCTGTCAGCTCTGTCCTTGACAGGCCTCTGCCTACGTGGTGACAGGCCAGGTGCTCTACAAAGCCTGAGATTCCCCAGACCAGTCCAGGTCCCTGACTGAAGTTCTCTTCTCACCCTGAGGGAGAGAAAGGCTTTCCTCCAGCTGACAAGCAGGGTTCATTAGCCACCCGCTGCCTCTGTCATAGCCTGTCGGCATCACCTCTGGCCTGGAGGAAAGCTACCCTAACCTCCATCTCCCGGGATGTCTTTGTTAGCTGGCTTCACGCGTGGGCACACTGGTCTGTCAAACGGCAGCTTTTCTTCTGTCTGTGCGGCCGCCCTGCTCCCATGTCCTCTCTCCCTCTTTTCCTTTCTCCCCTCTGCACCTTGTTCCTAGGGTAATGTGCAGCTCTCTAGAAACTCTCAACTGCTGGAGAAATTAGACAGATGCCGCTGTTGCAAAAGCCCCAGGCTGCTTGAAACTTCTCAGAGCAACCTTAAGATGTGTCCCCTGTGGGTTTCATAACAAGGGACTGCAAATGGGGTGTGGTTAAAGCTACAGGCTGAGTTCTCAAATGTGGATGGAGGTCAGACCAGGCCACACTCTCTCTGAACACTGCCCCCTACACCCCACCCTGCCCTCCCTGCCTCCTGATGGCTGTAGGTCCTGGCCAATGGCAGCTGGTGGCACAGCTCTAGTCTGAGCCTCTGTCTCCACAAACCTTCTTGCCTGAGGGCGCAGGCCTCAGCTGTCCTTCTGTACTGGTGGGGACAGTTCCCCCTGGATTTGGGGTGTGCCCTAAATGAAGGCTGAGCTGATTGTGCAAGTAAGCTCACGTTCACAATCCTGGGTGCACATGTGTCAGGGAAGGCCACCCGGAACTCACCCTAGAAGTGCAGGCATCACTTTTGCCATGTCAAAGACATCTGATATATCCCACAGTCTTTTTAGGGCATCTGAGGTGAGCAGGCTCACATGGGCAAGTTCACCTGGAGGTCTGCATTGGTTACTTCCATCTCTGTGATTGACACACCCAACAGAGACAGCCTCAGTTAGGGAGCTTGGTTCAGGTTTCCAGAACTCTTAGCCCTTATGGCTGGGATGACACACGGTGGGAGCCACCCACTCCATGACTGCAGAGGTTGGTGACATCGTCTGTTCACACCAGTACACACCAGGGTCAGGAAGAACACACCTGAACCAAGCAAGGATTTAACCTTCAAAAGCCACCTATAGTGAGATACTTCAGTCTGTCAGGCCTCATGACCCAATGGTTCCATAACCTTCAAAGTAGGGCCACAAGCTGGGTGGGCCCAGGAGCTCAAAACGTGAGCCTGAAAGGGCTATTTCCAATTCAAATCGCCACACACTGTCTCTTGCTAAGAGTGGTTTTCCCAGTTTACCAGAATATTCTTGACCTTCGGGTCCCAAGGACTCTGCAGCAGGAAGAAAGAGGTCTGGGCTAACACAGGCACTTAACAGACATGATGAGGAAGGAGGTGTGTCTCCAGGAAGGAGGTGGTATGGAAGCGAGGACACCAGGGAAATGACATGCTTACTGTCATTTGAGGATACCTTGTTGCTAAGGCTAGTTGTCTCCCTGCTCTGGCATCCTGGAACCAAGGCCCATGGCCGGGACCAGCATATCTTCCCCTGTATCTCCTCCACAACTCTGTGCAGAAGTCAGAGCCCTGGTCCAGTCCTTCACCCTAGATGTGTCCTCAGAGTGCCTACTGTGTGTCCAGCACCACGGTGGGCTAGGTGTTCTCGACCAGTGCACATGTGTGAGATACAGAACTGCTACAGCTTGGGTCCTGGACTTTCCAAGGCCAGGTATAGAGACAGGAAGTTAGGTCACTGGAGGGCAAACCCTCGAAGGGAATATTGGGGTTCCAGACACTTCCTGCCTCTTCCTTTGCTTGTTGACTTCTATAGGTTGAGTAATCACCTCCACCATGTTCCCACCACAGTGTTCCAAAGCACCAGGGCAGGAAGTTGGCGACTGCTACCCTGAAACTGTGAGCCCATACTAACCTTTCCTCCTCCTCCTTGTTTACCTCAGGTGTTTTTCATAGGCTAACACGGTAACTGTAGTGTGGAGCGGCAGGCTGCTTCCCACTGCCCGGCTCCTGCACAGCTAGCTTTACCTGAAATAATTACACGGAAACTGTATTCTTTTAAACACTGCTTGGCCCGTTAGTTCCAGCCTCTTATTGGCTAATTCTCACATCTTGATTAACCCATATTTAGTAATCTGTGTAGCACCATGAGGTGTGGCTTACCAGGGAGATTCTTAACCTGTTGCTGTCTCGGAGAGGAGAGTCATGGCGACTGCCTGGAGAGGAGAGGCATGGAGTCTGCTTTCACAGCCTTCTTCCTCCCAGCATTCTGTTCTGTTTACTCGGCCTACCTAATTTTCTGT
Source organism: Microtus ochrogaster (assembly GCF_000317375.1). Taxonomy (NCBI): domain Eukaryota; kingdom Metazoa; phylum Chordata; class Mammalia; order Rodentia; family Cricetidae; genus Microtus; species Microtus ochrogaster. Next base: position 2,399,303 of record NC_022010.1, on the reverse strand, counting down.
CCTATCAGGGCCAAGGCAGTTTCTTTATTAATTAACCAATGAAAGCAACAGATAGACAGATGACCCTCCTCCATCAGGTAACCACCACTCGTGTATTTTGCACAGATGCAGTTTCCTATTCAATGGGCCAGAATCCTCACAGGAAACCTCAGCGTCATGTCCCACTTAGCACTGAGTGTTCCTCCCATGCACATCTTCACCACAGAGCCATGTCTAGAGCAAAGCCTTGCCATCTGTACCTTCTATTTTAGAATTAAGATCTTCCAGAAGGAAGAAAGGTAATTTCCTAACTCTATAATTCAAGCATTCATTTATCTATCTCCCATCCACCCATCTATTCACCACCCATCCATTTACTCATTGATCCATAAATTCCACCCACTCACCCACACATCCATCCACCCATCCATCCATCCATCTATCTACCCACCACCATCCTACACATCATCCATTCACCCATCCTTCATCCATCCATCCACCCACTTACCCACCCACTCACCCACCCACCCATCCACCCACCAATCCATCTCCTCATTCATCCACCCACTGATTCTCTCAGTGAAGGTTGAGTTTGTTGAAATATCGACCATCAACTCTGCCAGGCCAGGACCATAAAGGGGCAAAGGTGGGAGGTTGCTCAGGGCAACCTGGAATGACAGAGCTGGAACTGTTGACCATGTGTGTCTAGCACTGAAGTCTTCCCTGAGATATCCCTGGCCTTTCAGTTCAGCTCTGCTGAAAAATGGCTCCATTGTAGGAGACCAAGTAGGATTCTGGGCCCCTGGGACCCATGAGCTGTCACAAGGATGTTGATGGATCTTCTGTCTGCATTCCTTTCTGCCTGTCCCTGGCCAGCTCCATTTGTCACAGCTGGTGTTGGTTTAAAGGGCTGTGAGCTGTTGCATGTGGGTGATTGATCCCCCAGCTGGCTCGCCAGCACATCCAAATCAGCAACCATTACCCCACCAATGGAACTTCTCTCCTTGCAGAAGAAGAAAAATGAGCTCTGCCCATTAATTTTAGTGGATGTACTATTCCTGGCAACTCCAGGCGCCATTGTGGAGAAAAGAATATTCTGGCTCTAAATCACTCAAGTTCTTTTGTTATTGGGGTACAAGACAGCTCGCCTCTGAATTTATATTCTGTTGTTTTGAGTTGTCACAGAGCCCAGGAGAACCAACCTGGTCCCTGGACAGTCTAGGGAAGTTGTGGGCTGATGGTGGGCTTCACGAACCTTGCTCTCCCACCTCATCTCTGAGACCTAGCACCTTCTTACTTGACTGGCCTTGTGCCTTTGCCTGCGGCCGCCTCAACAACTCAGAGCTGGTGTCAGGTGGCCCTGCTCCTACACAGTGCAGGGCTCACCTGTTCCTTATCAGCACCTGCACTTGTCTTGCCATGCAGACAGATTGGGTTCACCAGCTGTGGGAGGTTAGTCACTGCAGTCTGGCACCAGCCAGATGTCTCCGTGGGTAAAGGTGCTTCGCAGCGATGTGGATGGCCTGAGTTTGATTCCCACACTGTGGAAGGAAGGAGCTGACTCCTGGAAATTGTCCTCTGCTGTCTCCAGGCTCCATCTTACTCAGTATTGAGAATGACTGCTGTGTGCCCAGGCCCTACCTGACCCCTGAGAGAGAGAGTGGCTGTGAGGCTGCAAGCCTGACTCTTCCCATCCATCTTTCTCATCCCAGACCCTTCCACCGTGTGCCAATGAATGACAACTGCCTCCCCTCCCCAGCTCTCCTCCCGCCGTTACTCGTGGAACTGTTCTTACTTGCATAGGAGATCAAAGTGTATGTTGATCCTATTGGGCTTTTATAAGTTACCTAAAAATGGATGTCATAAAACAAAAAAGACCCATTATGTCCCAGCTCAAGAGACCAGAAGTCTGAAATCAAAGTATTGGCAAGGCCACCACACCCTGTAGATTCCAGGAGAGATGTTATGCTCTTATCCATAGTCTGGTGGCTTCAGGTGACCTTGGCAGGTGGCTGCACCACCTGGTCTCCACTTATGTCCTCACATGACTTTCTCTTCCCCACTGATTGTCTCTGAAGCCACATTCACTGGATTTAAGGCCACAGCGTCTGTGACCATTCTTTTCATTCTGACCGTTTGACTCGCGGCTTTAGAGAGTCCATCGTGGTGGGGAAGCTGTGATGGAGATTCAGTTCATGTCGTGGTGGGCCAAGGAACAGAGGACAAAAATGGGAGCACTTGGGGCAAAATGGGAGCACTCAGGGATGACATAAATCCAGAGGACCTACTTCTTTTAGACTGACCTCATCCTCTGAGTGTTCAGAACCTGCCCCAAATAGTGCCACCAAGGCTCTCCATACTGTAAGTCTGTGGGGACATTTCATATCCAAGCTATTACCAGACTCCGACCCGGTCTTACCATCTTCATTAATCGCTTTTGCAAAGACCCTGGTTCCTAAGTGTCATACTTTGAGGCTCCAAACAAATATAAACGGGGATTGGGGTACCACCTAAGCATTCATAGGGCAGCAGAAGGAACAAACCCTTGGATGTCTCCACTAGGACTGCATGACCTCCTGGCACCTGTAAGACACGGGATGCAGCCCTTGCCCATCGAGTGACTGTAAAGTCGAGAGAGACAAGAAATGCCCATATAACAGCACATGGCGGACACTAAGAGTCTCCATTTGTGTTCTTTCTCCTCTCCCTTCAGAGCTGGGCTCTCTCCTTCCCTAGCGTGATCTGCCTCACCCTGCTCTGCCTCACCCTGCTCTGCGTCCTATCCCCCACGAATCTTTTCAGTTCAGTTGGTGGTTTGGGTGGCAGTGACAGTGGGTGCCCTCCACTTCTCCCTGCCAGGCTCTGGGCCACGGGCGTTACATCCAGGTCTCATCCTTTATTTTTACCAGTAAAGGAACCAGGCAGCTTCTCTAAGACCTAGGAAGTGGCGGAGTTAGAATTTGAACCCAGGCCTGAGCCTCTCTAAGGGCTATTTTCAGACTCAAAACATCTAAGGTCCATGCTGTTTACTCATGGAAGTTCATTTTCAAGAAAATCACTAAAATTATTACTTTTCATTGTGTTACTTAGGGTTTTCAAACCATAGTCTTATTCTGGGGTGGGCTGTGGGGTACAGTCTGGCACATGTGTTATTCTGGGGTGGGGTGCTGTGGGGTACAGTCTAGCACATGTGTTATTCTAGGGTGGGGTGCTGTGGGGTACAGTCTAGCACATGTGTTATTCTGGGGTTGGATGCTGTGGGGTACAGTCTGGCACATGTATTATTCTGGGGGGATGCTGTGGGGTGTTGTGGGGCACAGTCTAGCACATGTGTTATTCTGTGGTGGGGTGCTGTGGGGTACAGTCTAGCACATGTGTTATTCTGGGGTGGGGCACAGTCTGGCACATGTGTTATTCTGGGGTGGGGTGCTGTGGGGCACAGTCTAGCACATGTGTTGTTATTCTCAGGGTGGGGTGCTGTGGGGTACAGTCTAGCACATGTAGTAGCACCCTTGTCCTCTGTTCACTAGGAACAAATAGCACCACCATCAAAAAATGGCTCCAAACACTGCTAAAATCCCAAAGAGGCAAAGTCACTTGCTTCAGAGGGGTCTGATCAAATTCTCACAGTTGCCGTAAGGGTGACATCTGTGCAATGTCCCATCTTACAGATGACTCAGTTGAGGCTGAGGGAGACCATGGGATATACCCCAGGTCCCAAGGCAGCTGAAGAGGGGCCGCATAAGAAGACAGAGTCCAGAATGGGAAAAGGGAGAAACTTGAGTTCCCGTACGGGGGAAAGGACAGTAGTGTCCATGAGCACCTATTGGGAACCTTTGGAGACCCAGAGGCAACATCACAGTGGATTCCAATCTGGGCGAAATTGAAAGCCTCGTTATAGACTGTGTACTTTTAATAATGTTTAAATAAAACATGGGAGCACGGGTGTGATCTCCTCCCCACGTCTGGCTTGTCAGCACCCTGGCAGGCTCATAAATAGTTAATGGACAGCCACTTACAGCTCTCCTTCTGTTAAACCCAGCATCAATTTTATATGCCCATGAATTATGGATCTGCCATTGCTTTGGGGTGCATTTTCCACCTTCAAATGGGAAAAAATGAAAAGAAATCCCAGTCTTAAGGAAATGAGGGGCCTGGCCCCGCCTCTGTGTCCATCCATTTTCCTTTAAAGAAAAAGGCTTCCCTGGGTATAATGCATGAGTGAGCTGGATCTCACAGCGTCCACCAGACCCTGGGACGGAAACTGGAGTGAGGGCCAGCGCGTGCTCAGCTGACCCTTCATGGAGACATCGCCTGGCTTCTTGTGTCTGCCCATGCCCACGGTGTAAAACATCCCGCCTAGAGCTGAGTACAGTTCACTAAACACAGCGGGGCTCCAGGCACACTGGACGCTGTCTTACACCATCCCCTCACAGATAGAAGAGAAGCCCCAGAAGCTTGGGTCACAGAAAAGCACTAGTAGAGGTGGAGGAATGTGACATTCTTTTTCTGATATAATTATTTCACTGACATTTCATATGATTTAATTTTTACTAATAGCAGAGTTTGACACTTTGCTTGCAAATCTGCTGACAGTCTAATAACAAGCCTGCTAGCACCGTGCGCCTGCGAGTCTTTCCTGAGTGGGAACCACATGGGGTGGGGCTCTAGTGCTCTGCTTAGGAGGTTCCCGGGCAAGCGGAAGGAAAGAGGTTTCGAGTCGGAAGGCTGTGGAATCAAATCTCTCAGCCCACTATCTCTTTTCAAAAGCAAATGTGCCACTCCAGAAGGCTTGAGTCCTAAGGCTCTGTAAGCTCTGTATAATCAGAGCTGGGCAGTGGCTCGGTGGGGAAAGTGCTTGCCATGCCGACATGAGGACCTGAGTTCCATGCCCACCCAGCACCCGTGGAAGAAATCAGCAGTGCATGATCGCAGTTCCAGCACTGTGGAGACCAGAAGATCTCAGAGATTGCAGACTAGCCAGTTTAACCTGAGTGGCAAGCTCCAAGTCCCAGTGAGAGACCCTGTCTCAAAAAACACATGGTGGACTACCCCTGGAGAAACATAGCCAAGACTGACTTCAGGCACGCACATGTACATGTGCACACACACACACACACTCGTGGACACATACATACACACATGTGGGCACACTCACATACACTTACATACACACACTCACACATGTACACACAGGGACATACACATACACATAGGAACACACACTCACACACACATATACACACATTCACACACACTCATATACACGCACCCACTAACAAAACTCTGAAGCAAGCCATGCAGGCCAGTCTTTCAGCTCTGTTTGTACTGTGTTTTCTAGAGATCCCCTTTTCTCTACTTTTTCCTATTTTCCCCAGACTCTGCCCACATCCAGGGAGAGCCTTCAGAAGTCCAAAGAAGCCAGACTTCTGTGTTGGACTTTGCTTTTGTTTCTTTATGTTGTTTTTGTGCTCAGTGAGCCAAGTGTCCAGTGTTCGGACTGACACACAGCCCGTCCATAGTTCGCCCCAGGTGCCCACCCAGCCCAGGGCTGAGGGAGTATCCAGTGTTCGGACTGGCACACAGCCCATCAATGGCTCCACCCAGCCCAGGGCTGAGGATTTATTCTACAAAAGCTCTGAGCATTCTCTGCTTGCAAATGTGAACCTGGGCTCAGAAAGATGAATTAATTGGAATGGGAAGTGAAGTATTTAAAAAGTCATTCCATATGGAGGGCATTTGGGGCCACAAGCCGGGTGTAAATAATGTATTTTATGGTCCCCCAACAGGAAGGTAGTTTCCTAATTATTGCCCATTACCATTATCTCTGTGTAATCCAAATGGCCCAACACAAGGAAGGCTCAGCATTCACAGACTCCTTTACTCTCCATCCTCAGAGCCTCCCTGTGCTCAGAGCTGACAGGGCAGCCGTGGGGGATTCCACCCTGTCCCCCCAGTAACCGTGATCTCTGATAGACTCCCTGGCCCCTATTAGCATTCCAGTACCAAAACGACTTGGTCTTAAATGGGGCTAAGGACCTGGGTTCTCCAGCCTCCAGTGCTTCTGCAATAGGTCTCTTCCATGCCGTCTTTAATCCCAGACACTGGATGTGCTCGTCACAATTCAGAAGGTGCTGGCATCTAATGAAATGAGTTTCTCTGCATCTGCCTCCGAGATGAGGCATCCGGACAGTAAAAATCTATTACTGAAATCCTACCTAGGAATAATTGGGTCCATTACTCCCTGGCTAGTGGCTTTGTTTCTGCAATTGGAAAGTGGCTCTCTGGCAATTAATCAGAATTTACAGTTGCTAATACCAATTACAGACTGTGTGTGTAGTCTCAGGATGGCGCGCACCGAGGAGCAGATAGCGATCCTGTCCCCCGAGACCTCATCAGCTACACTCGCGTCACTTTGCTGGGAATTAAAGTCGTTTAACTCCACAATGTTAATTACTTAAGAAAAGGAAGGGGGAGGCACTGACTGCATCCTGCAGGTGTACATAAGATTATTCAAATCAATCCAAAGCGGGTTGCTTGGATGAGATCAAACTTCCCTCCATCACACTTCAGGGAAGCCCAGCAGACTGGTATCTAGGAGAGCAGTGTCGACACCCTTAAGTTACACATCCTTCAGAAAACAGTGGTCCAGGGAAATCCGGGGTCTGATAAGTCAGCCTTGCTGCCTCGACTTCCTCCTTGTCCAGATTATACCTCCCTCTGAGAGATATGGATGTTCTTTTCTGTGATTCTGAAACAGACGTTGGTCTTAATGGGGAGAAGGAGACTTATAATGTGAGGCTGTACCAACGGATGGGGCAGCAGAGTGGGCTGGACAGGGAGAGTCCCTTTTTTAAAGGGTGTGTGTTTAGCCGGGCGGTGGTGGAGCACGCCTTTAATCCCAGCACTCGGGAGGCAGAGGCAGGCGGATCTCTGGGAGTTCGAGGCCAGCCTGGTCTACAGAGCTAGTTCCAGGACAGGCACCAAAATCTACAGAGAAACCCTGTCTCGAAAAAATAAAAAATAAATAAAATAAATAAAAATAAAATAAAATAAAGGGTATGTGTTTAGAGTGAAGTACTAGTGAGTTTGTCAAGGCTGTGGCCTTTGTGTTGTCGTTGTTGTACGTAATCTACAAACTCTGTTTGGGTATGCAAAAGGGAACTCCTAGGTCACCTAACAGAGCAGCCTTGGGCTTCAAGACTCTGTGATGGCTACAGGCTCAGTGCAGGCTCCTGGGCTCGGTTTGTAGCAGCTTGCCAGAAGCGCTCACAGTTCTGCTCAGCTCTTTTCAGTGACATCGCCATAGCTTCCAGGTGTTGGTCTCCATGGGAATATTTACACCCCAGGAATTGGCACACCCTATAACCAGGGCTCCAGTTTAAACACTGCCCAGCAGACTCCTGGCTAGATGTTTCTCCCCACCCTCTGCACTGTTGGTCCTTTTGCAGCTGGTGTCCCATCTCAGGACCACAGAGCCACACTGAGAAATGACTGTTCCATCACACACAGTGAACAGAGGGCACTTCCTACCCAACCGAACAATCCAAACCCCAAATACGGAAGAAGCCTTGTGGATTTTGATCCCTGACTTGGGTTCATTCTATGGCCACTCCTAGAATGGTCCTCTGGTGCTTGAAGGATGTGATCTCTGTCTGACCAGACAGTTCTAGGATATGTGTGCCACCTTGATGCAGAGCAGAGTCAGCTCCATGGTAACCTCATAGCAGGAAGTCAGGAAGGAAGCTTGGACCAGTAGAATATTAGTGCTGGGAGAATACAGGGTGGTTCCTAGGGAGGGGGGCCCTGAGATGCCCCTGTAGAAGCCATGGCTGCATCCCTTGGCTCCTGCTGGGGCCTCTGATTTAGATTTCATCTCTGCTTCATTTCCTGTCCCCTGCTTCAAACTCCTTTCCTCTGCTTTCTGTTTTTGTTTCTGGGGCTGGGATGCACTGTGGGCAGGGTTGCTCAAAGAGAGGAATGGGAACCTGTGTTTTCCTTTCTCCTTGGGGGGCCGTTCACTGTTGGGTATGACTCTGCCTGGGGAGACATGATAGCGTGCGTGACAGACCAAAACAGTAATCCCACGGAGGCCCAGCTGGTAGGGCAGCGAGTTTACGGGTACCAGGGGAAATGTGGGTGACGAGGTTACTTCCAGAACAGGTGAGGAAGTTTTCTTTAGAGACAGCAAAAGTCACACTCATTCATCTGGTCAATCAGTCTTTGATTTGATTTTATGTCTAACTAATAAACCACAACAACACCCTCCTCATCACCATGAGAAATCAACACCATCATGAAGATCATCACCCCACCACCGTTACCACCGGTTCACCACCATCACCATCATAGCCACCATCATCACCATTGTTATCATTAGAGTCACCTGTACCAGGCTCTCTCTTTCTTTTGGGCCACCTACCAGTTTCCAAATGACACAGAGACTTATTCTTAGTTTTGAATGCTTGGCCTTGCTTAGGCTTGTTTCTGACTAGCTCTTATAACTTAAATTAACCTGTTTCTCTTTTATCTTTTGCCTCAGGTTTTTTTTAAAATCTTTTCTTTCTGAATAACTTACTTTCACTGCTTCTTGTGTCTGACTGGCTGCTGGCTGCCTGACTTCTTGCCTTGGACATGTCCCTGGTTCTCTCTTCCTTTTCTCATTCCTCTTCCTTGCCTGGATTTCTCCTATTTATTCTCTCTGCCTGCCAGCCACACTTATTCCTCTAGCTATTGGCCATTCAGCTCTTTATTAGATCAATCAGGTGCCTTAGGCAGGCAAGGTGAAACAGATGCAACACATCTTTATGTAATTAAACACGCATCCTTACATAGTTAAACAAATGTAACACATCTTTGCCTAGTTAAATATAATATTCCACAACAATCACCAATTGCACCACCACCACCACCACCTCCACCACCACCACCACCACCACCACCACCACCACCA